>NC_135217.1:33291719-33386719 GCF_052324685.1 Brachyhypopomus gauderio
TGATGTAACCACATCTTTGATGCATGCATTCTCTGCAGAGAGGGTTCACTTCCTTTGGTAGGTTATAGGCATGTGGCATGTGATGACACTTTTGCCAGAGAGCTTTGCAGTAACGCCTGCATGTGTGTACATTTGAAACGGTCATTGATATGTTATAGCCTGAAATAATGCTGTTTATTTGGAATTTGTTTAATGCAGTAAATCCATGAGATGACTTTGATTTGATTTGATGAAATCTCAGATTCAAGACTCTATGATCAGTGAGCGTGCACATTTTCAAATTTCTCTTGTGGAATTATTTCTAACAGTCAACGTCTCTTAGTTCTCATGCACAAGATGCCAAGACAAGAATCTTGAGAAAACCAGTTAACAATTCGGTTTGTATTACATACCAGATGCACCTTTACAATTTGGAGGCCTCGTCTCACAGTATCTTTATAACTTGTCGTTACAGACAGCTTAGACCATGGCTGTGTTTAGAGAAGAGTTTAAAGCTGGAAAGATGTTTTCTTCTTTTCCAGATTCTTCATTCTGGTAACTCTTTTTTGCTAGTGTTCATGTTCAACAAGGTCGTTCGTAGTGATGTAGTCTATAAATTCACCTAACCTTAGATTTATTTTAATTGGTCTTATCTAAATAAACGAAGTGGTTGTCCACCAAGGTTCACCTATTGCTTTGTGGTTGTGTTTGTGGTTAAGGTTTTCCAGGATTGTTAATAGAGGGCGCCATTTCCTACATGAGCGCAGTTCTTGTATGCGAGTAAACGAAAGAGCAGGTCGGGTTTCTATTTTGTTTTTAACGAGTACGTACTCACGTTGTCTCCCGCAGATCCGTTTCTTTAAAGTTCATATGACTCAACGTTAATGCATGATATACTGCATTAATGATAACTTACTATTAGGCCAAACTAAGTAACACGCTCCTATAGTGGACATAATTTACATGGTAAGAACATGTGAATCTATAAAATATTATTAATTATAAAAATGATGAAACGCATTACTGAATTGTATGTTGAAGCTGACTTGTCAGACTGAAAAAAACATGAAACCTCACACACAGGGAGAGAGAACGAGAGAGAGAGAGACCGTGCAAGCGAGCGAGCTAGCGAAGGTGTAAAATCACCACTGTTAAATTAACACCACACTGTACATTGGAGTGCATCATGAGTGTTAATTTAACATTGGTTTTGTTGGCCTAACCACGCAGAGATTATTTTTGTATTAATTAATTATTATTTTCATTATTTTGTATGACGTGATAGTTTATATAAACAATGTGAACTGTATAAAATAGGTGAAACTAATTTTGACCATCATTTTTATTCGTGAGCATTTAAATTTTGGAGTTTTTTAAACGCTTAAATTAGTCGTCAAAGCGTTCTTGCACTCTGATATTAATTATGCACAAGTTTGTGATGAACTTAGTTCGGTCATTCACTCCTGCTCCATGTGTTGTATCACATGGACATTTTGAATGTATACAGCTGTAAGCCTATTGCCGGAGATTTACATATTTACATGAAACACAAACCAGGAAACGCCAACAAAAACGTATTCGAAAATAGTTTACTAAACAATACAGAAATATAATTTAGCTTGCTCTAACTTTATGCTTGCTTAAAGCACGAGATTTTAATTGGCTACCGAGTCACGGCCTTTATTTAATGATTCCAAATGTAGGCCTTTCTCACATTTGTCATCACTAACTCGTATTACTCGGGAAACGTAATTATTAGTAAAAACTAGGCTTTAATTTCAGGCAAAGCTAGATTAACGTAGATATAGAAATTCAAATGTTTTATATACTGTGCTATTTCATGTTCGAGGTCAAAATCGATTTTATTCATTTCCCTCTCTTATGAATAGTTAACAGTGATTTATAGCACAATTTATGTGAATATTTTAAAATCGTGAACATGTTTTTGTGCATTTTGAGTTTGCAATAGGTCTTTTGGACAGCTGAGCAAGTATAGAAAAAAAATTCAGCACCACAAGAAGTGGACAGCGCCTCGTGATTCGCAGGGTTACAGAACTCCTGCTGCACTATGACGTGTACGTGGAATGGATGGGTTCGTTTTCATAACATCTCCATATTACCTGTAACTACAAATCAAACTAACCAAAAGATACAAACCAGACCTAATGATCTTGTTATACTGTATTTTATTGGGAAATAAAATGCAATGTGATGCAATCATAAACTCAAACATAACTCAAACCTACGACGTTTTGCGTCCAGGCATTTTTAAAGTGCAACGCAAGCGTGCTGACGGTGGAAGGCTCCGCTCTTGGCATTCACCGCGTGCCTTAATTGTAAGACATTAAATCAAGGTCCGCTGTGAACACGGAGAGATAGAGTCCCAGATCACTCTGAACCTGCTATTTGCTACAATATATCCATATACTCACGCGGTGATATTTTTCCTTTTACCCTTCTGCATCATCATAACTATGTCCTAGCCACTGTAACATCGCAACATCCTCGCAAATCCTTATTTATTCCCGTTTAGCAGGAACATGAAATGTATGTTCCAGCGCATGACGGTCTTGAAAGGCGGTCTCGTTGGAATCCTGTGTTGATGAAAAGCGTCCCCTTTTGATGAGCGGGGGGTGGGCGAGCAGATTACTTAAGGCATTGCATGGCGTCAAGAAAGGGTTAACACTGCCTCCATTGTTGCTACATTTTTGGAGCTAGATTCAAAAAGATGAACAAATGAGGCGAAGAAGGGTTTATTTTATCTGCTTCAAAGGACGTCTGCATTGTCAAAAAAGCATCACAGGCATCATGGCCGAAGGCTACTCCCTCAAACACCTACAAGAAAAAAAACACAAAAACGTATAATTAGTTTTAAATGCTCAGTTGATACAGACAGGTCATTCTTTAAACGTGAAGTAAGAACATAAATATCTTATAAGATGCTTCGTTAAATGATGCTAAATAACATTAGATAAATTAGGAGAGTGTGGGTCCCATCGTGTTACAAAAAAAAAAAAAAAAAAAAAACGGCGCGAGCTGCAGGCTGATGGACGCGTCAGAGGCGCAGACGCATAGAAGATTCCATATTCTGTGAGCAGCAAAACCCGCAAAGGGAGCGCTCCCCCACAAATCCTTCTGGGACCATGGACGAGGTGTATATTCCCAGCGTCTGTGGCGTTAAATGATACTGATCCCCCCTCTGTCCAGTCTTTCCCCTGGCTGACTTACTTTAGAATTAATCGCTCTCCAACCAAACAAATAAGGCATCTGCCGCGAGCACAAGAGGATTGCACGGGGCGGTGACGTCACTGGGCAAACAGATGTTTGCGACCAACGTCCTGACCGTCTCCTCTCGTCCTTGAAACTAAAGTGAACGCACGTTTACTCTGACATAATCGTGCTATTTATCCCACCCCCCCAGTCATTACTTCACTGTTCCCACACATGCCACCTTCATCTCACAGAGGCATTTATTCAATTGCTATGTGCAATTCTAGAATTTAAAGCTCGCAGTTGAAATCTGTACATTTAAACGCGTTAGCTGTTTGCATTATGCAAATGAAGTGGGGGTTGCGGTATTCATGCACTTCTTAAAAAATAATAGAATATATTACGTATGATGTACATGTGCTACTGTAATTTCACTGAATGTTTTCTTTTACTTTGAGTAAAAACTTCCTGTTTCTTCTTTTTTTATGCAGGGCACCTTCAGTCTCACAGACACGGACGAACGCACGCGCGCACACACGAACCGAAATCAGCGCGCCTTACAGTATTCTGGTATACTGCGTCGTTTGCTGACATCTTTTAATCCTCATCGTCTGCTCCTGATAATGTGACGATCCCATTTATTAGTCAAAAGGCTTATGGACAAAATAGATCAAATGTTTCAGTTTAAGATGGAAGCCTATTAAGTCGTTTCCACTCAAATTTCTTTGACAGTGTTTGCTTAACATACATCCTGCCCCAAAGGTCTCTAATATACGTCTTTGTTCGTAGTACTACGAAACAACTAAGCTACGTTTTGTGCATTAATCCAGGCAACCTACATATAGCATGGTGGCTGGTCCGAAAGAGACTTACACATTTTGAATATAACTAAAAGGCCCAGTGAACTGCTACACTATGACCTGGTCTGTATGCTATACTAATTTCTTTGTATTACACTTTTCTACTATTTCTTGAGTGCATGTTTATAACATTTCTAAGCTTCTGACTACATCTCGTGCTCTGTGGAATGCAGTAGCCTAAACCATCGCAGCACAGCCGCAGAACCTCTTACACTAACGCAGCTCCATCAGCACCAATCGACACCAGTCATCGCATCATCGGTACCATCTCTGCAACACGGTCTTGTGCCCTTGCAGCAAAACCCTTGGCAAGTTTTCTGTATCCATTCAACACAATATATCCATATGATATTGTGCATTACAGTTGTATGGACTGGCTCGTGAAACAAAGGGAAACGCCATTTTAGTGAGAAAAAATCCTATACTAAATATATTTGTCTTTTCAGAACATATCAGCGTGTACGTGCCGTTCTTTATTACTGAGGTTTTGTTTTATCCGCATTTGCTCGCTAGTCGATAGGCACTAAAATTTGACCTAGTTGACCCAATGTCCATTAATCTATTGTCTCTGAGAATCAGGCGATAATAAACAAAGCAAAACCGACACATAACCAAAGATCACGCGTTTAGCATTTAAATACGTGCTGTACGATCATCAAGGGACCAGCGAGAACCGTCGCTACCCTTTATTTTACAGGCGTTTTTGCCCGGACGTGTTCGACACTATAAAACAATGGCAAGTGTAACGTGGGGACGCTGTTCCGTTATGTGCTCCTGGTGTTGACAACGACTGAGCTTTAAGACGTGCAAGCCCAGCGCTTCGTTTTCATGGTATGATACGCATGTAAACAAAAACGACATTTTCTTTAACACTGCATAGTAAGGATCTGTAATCCATAAAGAGCAGGCTACAACGGTCTGTGGGCTACTCACGCGTTCGGTCCACGCCATTGTAGATGTAGGTCATATGCCTTGGAATCATATCCGTTATTCTTTTGGAAATCGCCGCAGTATTGTCGGTGTCTCGCGGATTAAAAAGATCTTATTTGTATTCCCGGTTCTCGTGGAACGTGGATATGCAAGAGGAAGCATCCGTGAAGCGACTTGCCCTATCTCAGACTGAGTAAGGGGCTCGAGACTCCGCAAAGCATGGCAGCGCGTTTTCCTTTTTTTCCCGAAAGAGGGCAGGTCGTTCTATGCATTATAATGAGTTAAATCTCTCTCTCCCTCTCCCTCCCTCTCGCGCGCTCCGTCGGCAAGCAAACACACGCACGCACGCACGCACACCGCGTTGTGTTTCAAATTTTAAGATGCAGTAGTCTATTGGTGAAAATAGCATTTATACTATTGCCGCTCTGCAACGTCGTCGCCTGATATGTACATCCATGGGCGATGCTATATTTATCAATGCAGTAAATCATATTATCGCAGATTTGTTGCATCAGCGATTATCTCAAACCTTAGATTACGAGTGCGTAATAAATGCACACTATTGAATTGTCGCTTCCATGTGTTGAACGCAATTTGTCATGTTTAATGCCGTTTGTCCTGAGTGGTCCATTACTACGCTATAGTGATGCACATTACATCGCTGCATATTTATTCAGTCCCACTGTATATCTTGCAGTATATTTTCAACCCTCTCATGAATCAGTTGCAATTTTAAATGACAATTTATTTTGCAGCAATTAAATGAGGTGTCTGAGTACGAGGCGTTCGCCTAATTAGTAATTTTTATATACAAGCACAAGTAGTGGTTTTTTGTACCCTTCTAGTAAACTATTGTAAAAACCTATATACATCAGACTAATAGAAGCGCATATAAATGTCGCGTATGTTGTTGGTTCTGGCTCACAAGCTCCACTTTACCATACGTCTATGTCGAGTCATTGTAGATAACATTTAAGGTGAGCTTAACACAAGCTATTTTAAAACAAGACTTAACAGAATTTAATAGGACTTTGCCAGTGCGTTACATAATGCACAAGATGCTCCAAAACTCACTGCAATAAATAACGGGTTGTTTGAGCGTGATGTGCCAATGATTAGCACTTCACCTGTCAAAAGCAACTCAGATAGCTGATGTTGCATTAATTATTAAGGGACGTGAGTGCCACAGTTGTCTAGGCCATGTCACGGCGTCTCACCGCCATTCTGCTGCTAGATCCTGTTTCTTTTGTTATAAAGACATACAGCTGCAGAGGACACAGAAAGATGAGGGCCGTCTTACGAAACTGCACTAGTTTCATTTCACAGGTAAATCTCGGTCACGCGGACCAAGGGGAAATTACTGAGGTCACGTCCCGTTCACATATAGTACAACTTCTTATACGTGTTTGAATATTGAGGCGAAAGCTTCAGCCTTTTGTTCGGCTGAAGGTGCGCCTCCGTGGGTAATAGAGGCCTTTTCTGTCCGAAACGAGAAGCCTCGCTGTCGTCGCGAGTAGAAAGGAGACGCTATTTAAAGCACGCGATTTTCTTCCTGCCCTCAGAGATGGGGAATAAGTGCATTGCATCGAAGATAGAACCGAATTAACATATAATGCTAATTAAACAATCCTTATCATTTAGCAATTCGTATATAGTTCAGCATTCGCCTTCTTCGTACTGGAGAGATGGTGGACTGAGTGTTGGCGGCTCGCTGTCGGCCCGCAACTTTAAAGGGAATTTTAAAGAGCTTATTTTCCCTGGGAAAACTCCATTGTTCACGCTGAAACAATGGAAACTGCAGGCAACTGGCGTGGTGAATGGGGAAGCTAGGGGATGTGCGCGGGTCAGTGCATGGGGTCTCGGGCTCTAAAGCCCCCTTTCCAGCGCCCCACAATGAAGCCGCGCGAGGTGGAGGCTACGCGGGGTCACAGGGCACCGCCATTGTCACGCACTTCAACACAGATAAACATTTATTAATCAGGGCTGACCGGAGACCCATGTTTCACAAGAAAAGCAAACGCAAAAGAAGGGAGTGGGGAGAATGGAGGGAAAGAGGGAAAGAAAGCAACTTATTCCAGTTGCGACTTCCACAGTTAGGTCAGGAGTAGCACAAACCAGGAGAAGATGTAACGTTCTGTACTAATAATAAGCGTCTTCTATTAAACATCTTCGACATCTTTGTTATCATGTGGTGGATGAAAGGACTACAGATATATCCCCCAAGTAAGATTTTTTTGGGTATGTTAATGTCGTTTTTCATGTAGCCACATGAAGTAGCTTATAATAGTGAAGAATTTGCGTTGTCAGCATCACACATTATATCTTAAAGTGAACGTCAGTGTCGTGTTTTGAATGTGGCAATGTTTCATTATTTCCATCAAGCCATTATTGATGTCTAGAACACACGAAATAACTTTGTAAATACGAAAAATAATCACGATATAGGATTAGCGTGTGTTCTTTGATTGCCAGTACTGCAGTCCAGGCCTGGAGTCCAAAACATAAGTAAATCTTCTTTACACTATCTTAACGAGATTCTTTTTACTGCCTAGGGATTTTTTAAAACCAAAAGTTCGAATTAAATCTAAGATAGCATGTTTTTTCTTTGTTATAGCATAACATTTTCGTAATTTATATTGATAAAGTGCAGTAGACGAAGTATCAAATAACATTTATTCTAAGTATTGTATTTTGCCCGAGAAGTCGAACGCCACCGAATAATTGAGTTCATACCTAAAGAAATATTGTAGGTCAATTTGTTGAGCAAATGACCTCTATGGATGATACAGTTAACTGTATTATATTTTATGCCTGCAATTATGCATTTGTAAATAAAAGATCGATATAACAATATATCTCTCTGAAAAGCTGTTTGTAATCCTGTTTAAAATTATGTTTTGAATGATAGTAAACCAGGTTAGACTGAAAAAAATACACAATGTGGGAAATATCGAGTTACAGCTAGCGTTGTGCCCCTCCGAAAACCAATGACCGCCTTTAAAAATAGATACAAATTCGTTGCAATTTACAGTAGCCTATAGCTGAGTTTCAATCCGTTTTTCGAAGCAGAAACCTGAAAGTAGGTCACGCTACACAAAATCGCAAACCGTGCACTGAAGCCATCAGAAAGGCTACAGATGGAATACAGCTCCTTTATCTTACAAAAATTGGATGTGTTGACCCAGTTTAATATTTCGTTAGTCTACAAATCGTCCTGAAGTAAACTGCATGAGCGAATGACAGAAAGCAGAGGCGACCGCAATGTTTTTAACACGCCCTTCGCAAGTGAAATGATTTGTGGACAGAGGAAAGGAGCTTGTCTCAGCTGTAGCAACGTGTTTGTCTCCCCATATCTATGATAAGGAGGTGTCGCCTTATAAACGTCCACGTGGATTTCAGTCCCCATATTCTGGGGGAAGAAACATTCGAGCTCATTTCTCAGTAAGCTATTTGAAAAAGAAAAAATTGTAATCAAAATTTCAGTTTCATCTTTTCCACGTGAATTTCGTCGTTGCACTAATATTAATTTAATGTAGATGACTTTTTCTACTGTAGCGCAGATTAGTTTTATAAATGATAAAGCGTTTGAAAATTGAGATCTGGGATTAGTTTCTGAATGTCGTAGCTTAACTATCATCGCTAAAGTGGTAGAAGGATTATCAGATTGTATGCCCTCTCTACACCGATGATGAGGCTACAGGGCTCTGACATTTCTAAAAGCGAGATTTACATCAGTGTTTTGTTGCTACGGCTGTTTCATGATTTGGAAACCGCTCTGTCAACCATAGGGTAGCTCATCCATTTGTAGTCAATAAATGACTGCACATAATGATTTCAATGGAGATTTTCATTGATCATGTGATTTAATCTTCAAGTGTTGAAAACGAAATTAGTTTGAAGGGAATGAATGCTGCTGGCATTGTTGCAGATTCATCTACAGTTTTATGTGAATATATCCCAACCACACCAACATGTACTGTTTCTACATTCTCCTGTGACTGATCCCTGTGCTAACTAACCCCTCTAGATTCATCATTTAACTCATTTCTGGTTCGGCCGTTTGCAGTTACTGGTAAGGAATCGAGGCACAGGTGATGTGATGTGATGTTTGCTCTGCTGCTGTCCTGGTTTCTGTCTTCCACCTCAGTCTCCATGTTCTTCTCCTCGTGGGGACGTTTTCGCCCCCTTCCTCTGCTCGCGGCTGCTCTGTCTAATGTAGATT
The DNA here is from genome assembly GCF_052324685.1 of Brachyhypopomus gauderio. Classification (NCBI taxonomy): domain Eukaryota; kingdom Metazoa; phylum Chordata; class Actinopteri; order Gymnotiformes; family Hypopomidae; genus Brachyhypopomus; species Brachyhypopomus gauderio. The sequence goes on from NC_135217.1 coordinate 33,300,921, forward strand.
ATCCACATCCATGTGAAAGAATGGCACCGAATCCTCTCCCCCCTCCCTCCCACTGTGACCTAATTTGGTTGGTAATGAGCTGCAGGAGATGCAGCACCTCCTCACGGCTGAAGCTCGTGAACAGGGGGGCAAACGTGCTGAACGCTGGGGGTTCTTCCCAAACAGGCAACCCAGGAGAAGGTTGCCAGGTCATCTGGGGCTATGGGCAAGCAATGGATCATCCACAGCTTGGGCCTCTGAGCACTGTACCTGCTCTTCCCTTTGTGTGTGTTTTCTTTGTTGTTTTGGGGGGAGGGGGGGTTGTTTGTTTTTTGCAAAATGATTCCATGTCCTGTTCAAGTCACCCAAACTGTATTTGATGGAACACGCATTCTTTGCAGATATCTCAGCGGTCTCTGTGGAGTGGTTCACCGTCACTGCTGCAGTTCATATGCTGTTTGTACCACTGTAGTGCATTGGGCTTTGTGGTAGGGATGAATGCGTATGCTCGATACATACGCCGTTACCCTGCTTGTCCTCAGCCTGGCCTGCATTCAAGTCCCTGCCCTTCGACTTTTCCGTAGGTCAAACATGCATGTCGAGGCACCTGGTCTAACAGCCCCTCTCACACTGTGTTGGGAAATGTCAGCAGAACGCGCTGAAAGAGAAGATCTTTATGGACCCTTTTCACCCGCCCACCCCCCAGCCCCCCCAGCGCGAGCTCCCAGTACCGCTCCATCTTTTGTCTGGCAATTAAAGACAGCAGAAAGAAAATGTAATTTATGAGGCCATTACGAGCTCAGAGAGACAGCAGTGTCCAGTGAAGACTGCACGAACACCCCCGCCAATCAGGACGTTCACCTCTCACAGTTCCACACTTAACAGACTTAGCTAATTTTTTTGTTGTTTTCATTCACCACTTTAAGCAGGTCCATAGGCTAGTTTTTAAGTGGAGTATAAATGACAGTGCAATTTACTTCAGGAATATACCTAATCTATAACCAGAAAGCCAACTCTAAGAGATCTAAGAGTTTATATATATATATATATATATATATATATATATATATATATATATATATATACAGAGCCGGAGTGGCTAATCGGGAGATTCGGGAGGATTCCCGATGGGCCGGCTCATGTCAGTCTCTAGTTTGGGCCGATTGGGAGGGAAAAATAATATTGGGCAGTATTTGGGCATATAACTCCCGGGCTGAAAAAGTGTCCCACTCCGGCCCTGTATATATATATTCATTCCCATTTTCCTCATCCCATTTTAAGTGGTCTTGCTGTACATTCTTTATATTCACATTTGAAGTAAGAATACGTTTACTTGTAGACTTCTCTGTTAACCTCAGTCTTATATTATGCTCAGTGGTAAACGGCATTGCCATTAAATATCTCGACATTTATCACTTTTACCTAGCACTAGGAATGCCGTCGAGGAGACAGTAGGAACACGTGTGCACTTGCCCCAGGGTCATAAACAAAGGTCAACGACATTTATGGTTTCTCTGCTGTGCTGTATTCCTGCATATCTCTGATGTCACCTGCAAAGTGACAGATAAAGTGATGCACCAAATAACTGTTATTACACTCGCCGCCTGTGTTTGCTCCACGCTCGTCCGTCCAATGGATTCGTTGGAATCGCCTTACTAGAAACAATTCAATCGAGGGGAAATATCACTCGTCCGCTACAGCCTTTCGTATCGCTGCTCGCCACTGCGCCTGCGCTGGAGACGCGCGGCGTGGTCGGGCTGACGGCAGCACCAGCTAACGGAAGCGAGAGGAAAGGTACTGGGAAATGTGTGTGGTGGGCTTTGTGCCTCCACCCACGTCCGCTCTGCCTCGCAGCATCCGCGGGATTCAGCGCATCCTCCATTTTAGCAGATATAACCGACTTCTTTCAGACCTTTTGCGGATTTACATCGTATTTGGATGTGTGCAATTTGGACTTGCATGTCATGAATACAAAGGGCATTACATTCAAATGGTGTTGCTCGAGTTGGTGCTAAAGTCTGCATAAAAAAAAAGTAAATAAATACAAATAAACTAATTTTGAATCTTAGCATGTTCTGGGTTCTATTAAGTTTATTTGCAATGCTGCCATGCACCGTTAACAAATGGCCACACACCTTAAAATAGCTCCGTGCAATTAATACCCTTATGGCAGCGATCGGGGGAATATATAATTTTGCCAGTAATCAGTGCACCGAAGCACAGCTATCATTTTGCTCATATATGATGTTATTAATGCTGCGAGTAATGCGCGCGCATATGTTTCACAGTGATCCCAGTCCCGGTGACGCGCTGTCCTACTTGTCTGCTGTCGCCCGACTGTTGGAATGAGAATATGTGCCTTGAGTTAATGCTGATTGCAGCAGCTGCCAACACGTGAATCTCCATGGCAACAATAATGGTTGCCTAGCAACCGTGTTCTTTTAGGGACACTGGAAGTGCCCAAAGGCTTGCTAAAAATATATGAGTATAATGCTACATTAATGCTTCAGCTAACCCAGCACGTTATACTGCACGGCATACCACGCGCAGTCAGGATAAACCGTCACAGTTTATAATGGGTCAGTATAGAGGCTTTGAAAACAGTCTGAATTCGGATAACCCTGTGCATTTCATTAACCATAGCAGCATCACATTAAAATAATTAATAAATAAAGAAATACCTTCAATGTATTTCCTCTTCTGAAAGGTATGGGGACAAAATGCTTCAGCAAACGTCACTATCACAAACCTTTGGTGCAAAAGTGAGTAGTGTAATTGAACTGAAGTGTCGGCCATCTTGCTGCAGGCGAACACAGACACGCACACAGCACGCATCTCGCAGGCTTTGGGTCAGACCCAGGTGGCACGCGCACACGCTGGCGAACAAAGCATTCCATCAGCACCAGTGACATCACTGCAGTCAACTCAGCTGGTTCCGCCTGCATTCTATAAATAGAGCACGAGGGAGGGAAACGGGCCCCAGTAATGCAGAGAAATATTTAACTCTCCTGACCCCATGCCTGGAAAGATATTGGCTTTTTGTCAAGGTAAATGCAGCCCACTGTGTGAGGGAAGTTTGGTCATGCGTGATGTGTTTAGTCCCTCGTGCACGCGTATGCTTATGGCAGGGCTCTAGTTTTCATTCACTTAATGTTTGTCTCCAGCCGTGTGTAGATGTGGTACATGGATTCTGATGAAACTATTTCAGTCTTTTCTTACTAAACCCCTCAAACAAAATATATATTTTCACTGTATATTCAAATTAGGAAGTGAAAGTGTGTAATTACACAAATACACACACACACACACACACACACACATGTGCGCACACACACACACACACACACACACACACACACACACACACACACACACACATATATATATATATATATACACACACACATACATACACATATATATATATATATATATATATATATATATATATATATATATATATATATATATATATATATATATATATATATATATATATGAAAGTGAGAGGTAATAAAAATTGCAATGTAGTACACAAGCTTTGTAGAGAAACAGTCCTCACCTGTGCATGCACATTATTCATTATAGTGCACTCCAAAAATATTTGGACAGCGAGACCATTTTTTGTTGTTTTAGCATTATTGTCTCAGTGGATCTGAGGTAAAGTGACTGTAGAATAGCAGCTTTAATGTAATGGTGTTTAAACTGTATCATGAAAAATTTGGACAGCTGGCAGCTCAGATGTTTGTTATACAGCTGATGGCCAGTGTTTTTCTGCATCATCGGTCCAAGCACAGGAGATGTTGGTCCAAGTTGCACATGTGGCAGTTGTGTATGGAGTGCACTGTTGTTGTCTCTCACCAGAAAGTGTCGATGCCAGCAAAGTAAGGAACGTAAAAACAATCAGAATACGTCGATAAGAGAATCAACTGAAAACAAGAATAGTTACAAAACAAGTTACAAAACAAGAGCCCATGTCTAAGCTCAGCAGTAGAAAGTGATGTGGTAGACCACAATGGCTAAACAAGAAATGCCTTTTTAAAAAACCCTGTCAGACAAGAGCACTGTCCAGGATGTAGGCTTGGATGCATCAACGAGCACCATAAGAACACCGTCTGAGGTTACCGCTATAGTAAATCACCGGCATGACCCAAGAACAGAAATCAAATTTCATAAAAATTATATTTTCTTGAAGAGGCAGATTGAGAGTAAGGTTATCCACCTCATCTCAGCAAAAGTGACACAATGAAGTTTGACTGGGGGGGAGGGGGGGTGGGGTGGAGGAATCTGTCCATGTCCCAAAGTAGCACACCTTGTCTGGGAACCATGGCAGTGTGGGCACACACAGAAACCGTGGAACTGGTTCGCTCATCTATACTGATGACATGACTGCTGACAGCAGCAGGGTGAACTCATCACTGTTCAGACTTCAGCGATGTGCCTCCAGACTCGGGGAACGGTGTTCTCATACAGCAGGACATTATAAACATAAACAATTCTGCTAAACAAAACAAAAAAAAACAAAAAGCAGAGTGATCTTGAGCGTGCACGTACCTCCTGAAGACGAAACGAAGATAAACACAAACTCAGAACAAGCAGGAACTGAAAATGGCTGCATTGCAGGCAGGCAGAGCTTCACCAGGAAGAAGCCCAGAAGCAGCTGGTGGTGTGTGTGTGGGTTGCAGGCATTCACAGATTACAAAGGATAGGCAACCAAGCACTAAACAAGAGAATGATGGTGTGTATAAAAACAAATGGGGGTGTATGTATAACAAGAGCTGTAATGTTTACATTGTTCATGCAGATGTAAATTTCATTGAATTAAAGCTCGAGTTAAATCCATTCTTGCACTTAAACTTTATAGTCAATTCAATGGTTCATTTCAAACACCGTAGGCTGTAGTACAAAGCCCAAACAAAAACAATCGTGTCCACCATCACAACTGCCTTATTCTTTAGACGTAATACGATATGCACATAAATATTAACAAATCTGAGTTAAGCCCAAGCCATGAATAACACAGGAGCAGAGGAAGTCAGCTTTCTTTGAAAATGTTTGTTGTTTACCCATCATGCCATGCTGGGGACTGTTAAACGAACACACACCTGCTTGCAGACAGATAACACATACCAGCCATGCGCTGGACAAGGCTAATATACCCTCTCCCCTATTGATCTGGTTTACATCGATAATGGACCCTTGCCCAGAGTGACTGGCTTATTATGGTCGTATGCCCTCCCTCCCCCACCCCACCACACCTCCTCCACCTCCTCTTTATTGCTCGGAGTGTGGAGGAGGACGATAGTTGGGTCTTAGCTACCTCTGGTCGCTCTGACTCGACTATCGGGCAGAAGGGCACGTGCGTGCGAGGATCTCCCCTGGCATGGAGCCACCACTGGCGTGTGTCCTCCCTCTCCCCTCTCCCCACACAGCCTTTCGCCACCGCGGCCCCAGCGGGGCCCCCGGGCCTGCGGCCTCTCCCGCGTGGGAGAAGGGGGTCGCGGTGGCCCTGGCCGGCCGCCAGGACGCGTGTGCGGGGAGGGATGGCAGCATCGGGCTCCACAGGCTGGCAGCATTGAGGAGCGTGAAGGCATTCAGTGGCGGGTGAATGCGCTTTTGTCTCACCGCGCTGTGCCAGGCAGCCTCTAATGAGGCGCGGCTTTGTGGCAGGCCTCTCGACATCGAGTGGGCTGGTAGGCTCATTAACCTGACGACGACAAATAAAAGAGCGCCACACAAGAGACGCCATGATAGCATACTTAAGACTGTTGAAACCCTCTGGCCCGCTCCACCGCTGCACAAACTGGGGGGGATTTGAAGCGTCTACTCCCGGATCGCCAGTTCTGCGGTGCCTCACTCCCCATCCGAGCTGCTAACAATAGAGCGAAAGGATCCTGTGACTCCACTCACACCCTGCGTTACAAGGCTGCCTATACGTCATTTTTTCAATCGCGGTATAGACAGATGAACAGTGTACTGGTTTATTATGTGTAGAACTGTAATATCAGTATCATCTGTTTGAGATGGCGTCTCTGTCTCTTCTTTAAGCGTGCGATGCCTTTGGCACGGTGTACAGCCGCTGTGCTACTTTTAGAGCGATGCATAGCCAGCCTGCCAACGAAGACTTCTGGCTCCAACAAATTTTTGCAGAGGAATTGGCAGAAGCGATTAATGGCCTCACACTCCACTTCTATCTGCATGCAGTTGTCAAACTGTGAAGCCTGTTTATCAGCCCTGTAGTAGAGTTTGTTGGTCTTAGCCGAGTAGAACAATGCCTCTTTGTAGAACGCTGTTCTTAGGCCTAAATACCATATTAGTGTTTCAGACTAATTTTCTGCTTGATTTTAAGAAGACGCTACAGAAGCAGTCCTCAGAGATGAGTAATTTATGTGGGCGTGGTTTAAATGTCTTGCGTTTGATTGATGTCATTCGTAATTGCTGAACCGTTTGATCAGGTGACTTATATGCAGATTGGAATAATTAGATATTCAGCCTATGGTCTTTTTTTTTTTTTTTTTTACGTAGGCTATTCTCCACTCCATTTTTGACCCTTAATTTGATTTAGACGGTATATTATATTGCATTGCTTTCGCCATACAGAATCTTACTGAGTGTGTTTATGGACTTAACTTTTGTAGACGAAATGAGGAAAATTCTTCCCGCCTGTGTCTTTCTGTGGGGGGTAGGGGCATAAATCGAATATTCATATGAACATCAAAGAGGTGAGTGCGTGTGACATTGACAAATTGCGGATGAAGCTCCATTAATTAGGCGGGTTCGCTAATGTGATCTTAAATGGAATTTACTGTTGCATTATTGATTTGCTGCAGCGAGAATTATCTTGCGAGATGCACATGGAAGTTGTGGGGTTGGGCTCCCCGCAAAGAATTTGTCAGGGTGAGGTCTGCGACATGATCTAGGCCCGGAGACGTGGCTATCCCCCTTTATCTGCGGGGGAAAGCCCGAGCGCTCGAGCTGGGGGAGGGAGAGACGTCTTTGTTTGCATTTAAACTGCAGATAACGAGCAGGCCTCACGCGCGACTGGATGAAATCGTCGGCGCTGCCGAGCGCGGCGCTGAATTACAGAGGTGCACGCGCATTGTTTTCTTTTCCATGATTTTTCCTTTTTTATTTGCATATTTTTTCCTTTAAGAGTTGACAGTACCTTCTCTGTGTCAGTGTTTACCTACAGACCATTTTAACTGCAGGGAGTAACATATTCTGGAAAATAATGTACCTTTTGTTAAACAGGAAGCGTGCTTTATTTCCTTATTACAATCAGAAATGTGCGGTACATTTGTGTGAATTGTGTGCTGCGTGTTCCGACTCCTTCAGTTCATAAACACACACAGTCCCTTTGTTAGAGGTGATTTATGCTATGCGCTGTGATTGTAGCCTTGATATCCTAACTGGAATCTCTGCCCTGTATTTAAATTTAATCAGGCCCATGACATTTTTCTTTGCATTGTTCCCAAGGGCAGGATCGAGGCGAGACTGGTCATGCGTGCAGGCCCAAGAACAGGGCTACCAAAGGAGTTATTACACAGCTATTTGTCAGTCTATCGGCTCTCAGTGAATTGCCGTTTATTGACAGGTACACACAATGCACCCACAGCCGTGCCTTCGACTGGATAAAAGTGAATGATGACCTCACGGAGACGTTCGCTCTTTCTAATTTCCTGTAATGGACCTTTGCATGCACTGGGATTTGCCTGCAGTCGAATTGGTCACTCACCGGAAGTCGGCAGCGTGAGTGCATTCTGCTATCGCGTCTGTTAACAGATCGCGAGCGATGCAGGAGCTACTGCTCCCACGCCGCGCGCAGACGCTGCAGTCTGACACAGACAATACATAAATCAACCTGACGTCACAACCAACCACCAATCAGAAACCATTTAGAAGGAGGGGAAAAAAAACTATTTCTGGCAAAATGCGGTCTGGTGCATTTTTACTACGAGTATTCAATTTGTGGAGCTGATGTTTGGAGTTAGATGTGATGGGAAATACAAACTGTTGACGGCAGACAAACTCTGCCGGACAACACTAAGCAATTATTTACCATATCCAGCATGTTAGCAGGTTTTTACACATCTCATCAACAACCCATGTTAAAAAAAAAACGGTTTCAGTCATAACAGAATGACCAGCATGCTGTGAATTGTCCGCCTGGAATTGGCATAAATAAACAAACACAAATAAAAGCAGGATTCATCTGTGTTACGGCTGGTGTGGCGGGGTATTAGCGCAGTGCTAGACGTGCGTGCTCTCAGCAGCCGGGGCCGGGGCGTGCAGCTGCAGGACCTCGCTGAGGCCTCCTGGGCCCCCTGAGCCTCCTGGGCCCCCTGAGCCGTGCACAGAGCTGTTTCTCTTCTGCAGGCTGGGAGAGCCGTGACAGCGCGTCCCTGTGGGCTATCCTGCCATCTGTACAGGTACGCTCTCGTCTGCCCCTCCCTTCTCTCTCTCTCTCTCTCTGCATCTTTCTCTATCTCTTTCCATCTGTCTCTCTTCTTCTCTATTTTGTATTTTGCTCTCTCTCTCTCTTCCATCTCTTTGCACACACACACACACACACACACACACACACACACACACACACACACACACACACACACACACACACACACACACACACTTTGCAGATCTGCAGTGAGCGAACTTCCTCAGCTCTTCACACTTGTTGAGCGCACCGTCTCCATCTGTCCATCGCCCCGCACGCCGCTGGCCTTGGCATTCATGCCACATGTCCACTGCCAAGAGAAGAGGGGAGGGGTGAAGGAAGTGTGTGTGTGTGTGTGTGTGTGTGTGTGTGTGTGTGTGTGTGTGTGTGTGTGTGTGTGTGTTTGGGGGGGTGGGGTGTAGACTGCATGAGGCAGACGGCAGATGACATTGTGTGCCAGCACACAGAGGTCACCCCAGCCGGGCAGGGAGAGGAGCAGTGTTATTGACTGGGCTGCAGTGGTCCTGTTCTCTGGTGCTACTGTCCTCACCGCCCAGCTGAAATCAAACCCACAGAATCTGTCCCCGCATGAGCAAAGGAAGAAATGGAGCTGATTTGATGCAATTATGTAATCGTTGTTGTAAGATCCGTCTGTTCATGCACGACATCCACATTCGCCATACGGTAAGCAGGAGGTGCTTACGGTATTGCTGATTAGTGTGTGTGTGTGTATAAATATATATAAATATATATTAGCTAATCAAATGCAATATGCGTGTGTGTGCATGCACGAAGGAGAAGTGAGCAAAGCACGGGGTGCAAACGGAGCCCCTTGTTGCGTGTGAACTCGCCAAGCCAACGCGGGATGACCTAGATAACACACACTGGAACACGACACTCTCCCTCCCCACAGCGTGAGGACTGCCAGCTAATTTATGCGATTTCTTTATAGCAGTTTGGTTGTATGGCTGTCATCATATATCCCCCCCCCCTCCTCTCTCATCACTGCTCTTGCCTTGTGCTTATTCGCATATTCATATATGTTTATAATTAATTGCCTTATTTTGCATTATATTTAGCCTCTGCTACATCGCAGGATTGTTGTCCGAGACGGTGTAATCGGAGTCACCCGTCGGAGGAAGAGACCGCCACGCTGCGTGGGCTACCTGTGCCTGCGTGCGCCACCCCGTGCCTGCGTGCGCCACCCCGTGCCTGCGTGCGCCACCCTGTGCCTGCATGGGCCCCCCTGTGCCTGCGTGCCCCCCTCCGCGCCTGCGTGCGCCCACCCGTGCCTGCGTGCGCCCCCCCCCCCGTGCCGTGTGCGAGGCGAGTGAGGGGTAATGAGGCTGCCTCCCCCAGCAGATGCTGATTATCTGTTTTTATTTGTCTGTGCAGCTAGAGAGCAGCGGTTGACAGCAATATGTCCCGACGCTCCTCCTGAAGATGCCTTCAGTGGGCGCATGCGTGCGCACACACACACACACACACACAGAATCTTATTTTGTGCTGCAATCATGTCCTCCACACACATGCGGTGTGAGAATAGGCGATTGGGGGAGGGGCTATGACGGATGGCATCTGGCGCTCTTTCTATTCTTTCATTCTTTCTTCCTCTCTCCTTCGCCCTCAGTTCCATCATTCTTGTCCTTTTCCCACCCATTTTCTTCCCTCTCTCTCTTTCAGCATACATTCTTCCTCTATTTCTTACCCCCCCCTCTAAAATGTGTCCCTTTTCCTTTCTCGTCTTTTCTCCCACAACCCCCCCCCCCCCCCCCCCCCCCTCACCGTCATGTACCTATGATGGAGGCCAGGCTGAAACAGGTCATGCCTTTGATGACTTGAGTAAACGAATTGAATCCTAAAGATTAAATCCTGAATGTTTTACTGTTTAGGAGACGAAATACCACAGCTTGTCAGAAAAGGGCTATAATGAGAAAAAAAAGAGGTGGAAGAGATGGTGAAATCGGGAAGAGGACGTTGAATCCAGGATAGTAAATGATGGCCTAGATATTTTAAAGCATATAGCAAAAGCATTTGCATATAGTGCTAAATGTGGAGCTGGTAAAAAAAAAACAGCATCTAGATGAAGCTATTGAATTGTGTGTGTGTGTGTGTGTGTGTGTGTGTGTGTGTGTGTGTGTGTGTGTGTGTGTGTGTGTGTGTGTGCGTGTGGACACGCATGCATGTGTGTGCACTCACTGTCAGAGACAGTTGATAATGTTGCATATTAATCAGTCCGCAGGCCCCCCCCCTCCCCCATGGACGATCAAAGCCTCCGGGTCATGATTTTCTGCCATTAGTCTCATGAGGCAGAAGAAAAGGTGTTTAGCCCAGCTGGGGCTGCCCCAGTGTTCCAGTGCCCCAGTGTGGGGGTGCTCAGGGGTTGTTCCACTCCTCCACTGTATATAACAACCCACACAAGGTCAGTGCCATGATGGAAATGCCTTCAAACTTCCCTTCTGCCCAATACATCTTCCTCCTCAAATTAGACAACTATCCACTCACATGCATGTTTGAATTCTTTCAGTAGTGCCGAATTATTTTGGTCATTTTCTCCTTAACTGGATTAATAAGAGATAATAAGCCTTTGCCTGGTAAAGATATTCTGTAAAACGTAATTGGTTTACAGATGAAAAGGTTCTGTGAAAATGTCAAATACAAGCAGTTTATTTGCTAATGTCTTGCACTTCAATTTTTCACGATGAAATAATTGCCAAAGTATTTAGAAGAGGAAACTTCCTTGATGTGTGGTGTAGAGGATTTTTATGAAACAGAAGCATGCTCTCATCATCGGCATTAGATTGAAAATATTTCTCATGTGATAGCCACATAGTTCTAACAAAATTAGATTTCTTTCTGCATCATTAGGGATTGAATGGACACCCACATGTGACAGGCCTTTGCCATCATGAAACATTCACCAGCAATGGAATTCCGAAGTCTGTGCTACAAGCCATTTGAGTGGCATCATTTTTTTCCCTCTTCTGAGCAATATTGTGACATGTGAAAAACTGAGGTTCTGTGCTGTATAAATCAAACTAGTTTAGTGGGAGTAGAACTATTGTGTTTGTTGTTGGCGATGTTCGTTTTCTTTTGCTCAATAAATATTAAAGTTGCACACTACATGCGGTAAAGGATGACGTGTCATATTTGAAGGATGAGATGTATTTTAAGTTTAAGCGAGGAACTTCATCCGAGATTCTCGACAGGGTCCCACGTGATGAGGTGTGGATCTGTGCCGCACCTGTGCGGGGGGGCCGTCTCCCCCCAGCCAGCTCAGCCTGCCCCTGTGGCCTTGTGTGCTCCTGTGTAAGACAGAACAGTGCCAGATGGGCCCTGAAAAGCTCTTACTCGCCCTTAGCCGATTAGCTCAGGCATGTTCATTGGTGCAGTAGAGGCAGCTTATATCCTGCTAAGTATAATCGTATTGCTTCTTTACTGGCTAAAAGGGGCAGAGGGAGCTGCTGGCACCCGGGCTTGGCCAGCAAGGGCACACGACTCCACCTCCCTCCACCAATCTCATGTTCGTCCCCCCCCTCCCAAAAGAAAATAAAAAATAAACAAACACGCCCCCGGCCCCTGGCAGCACCAACCACTGCTTCAGGAACCTGTCCACCTCTGTCTGTCGGCCGTGGTGGCCGTCGGGCGGTGTAATGGCTGCCGGTGTTGCTCCGTGCTGCAGGATGGAGGCTACACACCCGCCCCCACCTGGGCGGACCCTCAGAGCAGCCGGCCGGGCCTCCCGCCCCCTCCGCCTGCCGTGTGCACGGTCTGCCACGCCAAGCGAAGTGCAGTCTTCGCCTTGGGCTTTAATTATGTTCAATTTGCCGAGCCAGGCCTGAGAACATTCAGAGGGTAAAAAGCTCTCTGACCTATTTATTAATGCAGCGTGGGCAGTAAGCTGCTCTCAGATCAGTGCTGTGCTGGGCTCTGCCCTACGATAACAGCGTCCGCAGCAGCCCAACACCTCCCCTTTGTGATGCTCAGTGTGGCTTCAAAAGAAAATTAATTATTACACCGTATAGCAGAAGCATTGGCATTTTTAATAGCACTTGGTTTAAATATATATTTATCTACAGATGTTTTAATGTATATTGTATTAACTGATAGTTAATTTGATATTCAGTCACTTCCAGACAATATAGATATTTTTTATGTGTATTTTATATTCCTTTGAAATTTGTCTTTTCGCTTACCCTTTGTGAATATTTGTCAGACGTGGGGTCAAGGACAAAAATGTGCTACATATCTATTTGATTTTCATTCAGCAAATGCCTTGAAATAGTAATGTATTCTGTCTCTTCCTTTCTCTCTTGCTGGTTGTGTGTAAGGCAGCTCTTGCTGAAGCACTGTACGTGTGCTCTTTGTGTGGACACGGAGGGAAGACCATGAATGATTTATGGACAGAACAGCGTAGAGCTTCCTCAGCAAAGCAGTTCCCCCTTCAACCACCGCCATGTGTGTGCACAACCCCCGCACCCCATCGCTGTGCTGTACGCCGCCTGGCCCGTCTGCACGCACCCCGCCCCCCATCCCTGTGTTTTTTTGAGGAACACGGTCGGGATGCTCCACCATGCTTCTGTTCAGGAGCTCGTTTTGATGATGATGAGTTTACTCTGAGATGCAGGAGCCAAAGGCTGGCGATGGGGTGGTGGATTGTTTTATTTCACGCCTTCGTTGGAAAATGTTGTTGTGAAATGATGAATGTGTGTACCATGCGTGGATGAAGTGGGAACATAACTGCATCTCCAGTGAATGAGATATGTTGCAAATATTAGCTTTCGTCTGACAGGGATATAATTATTTCATAAGCCAGCATCAGTGGAACAATCTGGCTAAAATAATTGTGCTGAAAAATTGTTGGTCTCTGTCATTTTATCCTAATGTGTCACATTCATCATTTGAATTATTTTAGTAATAGAATTTTTATCCCTCTATTGCCTGTGTGCTCACTGCAGCCCTGTGCACGGTTTCGCTTTGCTACGTATCGTCCTGACAGTCATTTCATTTACTGTTTACACTTGTGTATGTGTCCATGTGTGCACATATCTGTCCACGTGTGTGTGTGTGTGTGTGTGTGCGTGTGCGCACACATATCTGTCCACATGTATGTGTGTCCGTGTGTGCACATATCTGTCCACGTGTGTGTGTGCGCACACATATCTGTCCACGTGTATGTGTCTGTGTGTACACATATCTGTCCACGTGTATGTATGTGTCTGCACTGATATGCCTTAGTTATCGCATGGATTTCTTTGTACAGGGCTGCATGCGTTTCATGTCTGTGTGAGTTTCATGTATTGTTTGTAGGTGAGTGTGAGGATGATTGTGTGTGTGTGTGTGTGTGTGTGTGTGTGTGTGTGTGTGTGTGTGTGTGTGTGTGTGTGTGTGTGTATGCGCGTGCTGTGTCTGTCTCAGCTCCACAGAGTCGCCAAACTCCCTCACTGCGGATGGCACTGACGCTAATGCTCACCATGCCCACCCACGTCACACCTCCACCTTCGCCGCACTCTCCTGTTTACCGTCTTCGGTTCTGGGTCTTCGTGTTGGGCCTGGGTCTTCGTGTTGGGCCTGGGTCTTCGTGTCGGGCCTGGGTCCTGGGTCCTTGGTCCTGGGTCCTGGGTCCTGGGTGCTGGGTGCTGGGTGCTGCGTAGCGGTTGTGGTGCTGTGGTTTATTTATCCTGAGCTATGATTAGCTGTTCTCATGTTCTGAGCAAGCTGGAATCCGGATGTCCGTCTCTGCCGAAACTGCTGACAGACCCTTTGCCGCCAGTTGCAAGGTAGTGACACACACACACACACACACACACACACACACACACACACACACACACACACACACACACACACACACACACACACACACACACCTCTGCCCTCTTCATTAGCATATTTGACGACTCCCTGCACACACCTTGGTGCTAGAAACGTCAACAAATGTCAATAGCAAGTGTTTTTTGTATTCACACTTCTCAAATAACTTTAGATGTTTGTGTTATTTTTCCCACATTAGAGGTTATGCACCAAACCAGTGCTTGTTTTTTCCTGAAAGGATTTATATTAATACAAAATGAATAAAATGAAAGGGGAACTGCATGACACTGGCTTTCTGGCCCTGTGCTAATCACCTGCCATTACCTCACGAGCGGCCCAGTCTTTGCTTAAAAAAGAGAGCAAAGGAGGAAACTCCTCCAAATCAAATAATGTGGCATTAAACTGGGGAAGGTTGTGACCTTTAATTAGAAGCAGCTGATAAGGGCAACTTTTCTTGGATTTTGTCACCAAATGTCAACTCTATGTCTTATAAATCCTTCCTGTCATAATGTTTTTTTACCTCTTTTACTATTTAATTCATGGTGTAATCACAGATGAGGAAAGTTATAATTAGTCACATTGCTGCCTGCTTGCTCTCCTTCACTTTTGACTACATTGGTGCATTGTTGAAATTTATATAAACGCATTCTAAAGAGCGGAACTAAGCTGCCTGGATTTGAAGGGATGAATAATACGTTCAGCAAGCTTTCAGGAAGACAAATAATGAAATGCAAATGTTCTTCTAATTATTCCCCACTATAAAAGCTACTGAATATTCATATTTGGTCAAATAGTGTTGCCTGTTCATTTGCATGTGCGCATGTGATTATATAATTTCTAATGATTTGTCTTTTGAAGATTCCACACTTCTCATTCAAACGATCAGTGAATAGCGGTTGTTCGCCTGGCAGTGTCTCCTGTGTGCGACGGTGAGAGTCCTGTGAGTAAACGTTGTGAGGAGACCCGAGTCCCGCGTGGATCTGCCTGACCACCAAACAAAGGCGAGAAGAAGGCCGGTCCCACAAGACGGCTCCCTCAGCAACACGCAGGATATCAAAGCTGCATCAGAACCACTAGTGTTTTAAAAGGGTCCCTCAGCTTCGGGTCGGGGATCTGTGTTGACATCCACTCTTTCAGGTCTTGGGAACGAAAGTCGAACAAACGCCACACTGGAACAAAGGGACGAGGAAGGCCAAAGCCAGCTCCTGCTCGGGAGAGCTACACAAACGGGTCCTGCTGACAGCCCGCTATCGATTCACTGATGACTATATACTTGATTGCGTTGGAAGGAAAAAAATGTCACAACATCGCAATCTTTGTCGGCAAAGACGGGGGAGGAGGGCGTTTTCAGGACACGTCCGTGCAGCAAACGGCCCGTGTTTTTGCCCCGTTGTTTTGCACTTTAACGACCCAGCGCATTACTAATGCAATTCTAGGGCAATTGTGCAGAAGAAGGTAGCACTGGTAGCACTGTGTGTTTTTGTTTTTTATAGGAAGTGGAGGGCTTTTAAACTGTCATCTGAACTGCCTCTCGTCCGGGGAAGAAACCTTTTAGCGGGACACGTCCACTTGTTGGTCAGCAGCTACAGCAGGCCTGAAGAGGCCCGTGTGACAGCTCTCTCTCCTCAGTCCTTAATAAGGCATCATCTTTCTTAGCAGATATGACTTCAGATTTGAAGGCAATGAAAGGAAATAATGGCTGAATATCAAAGTGTGTTTTGGGCCACAGCTCAGTAACTCGTCACACACGCAGGGCCTCAAGCCCAAAGATGCGCTGTCAGCCAGCAGTCAAAATGTATAACTGTAACATTTTTTACACAACTGCACATCATGTCAGTTGTTAATCAATAATGTGATATTAGTGCTGGCAACACTCATATGGGAAAAGCTTGCAATATGCAGTGATAAGTCATGATTTAAAAAATGTTTTTTTTTTTTGGATGCTGTGAGTATTACAGCATTGCGATGATCCAACACAATAACATAAATCATTTTTGTCTTAAAAATGCAGTCTACAACTTGGTGACATCAAGGGTTTAGCAATGTGTTTTTTAAGAATTAGATGCCATAATGCAAACACAATGTGTAATGCAATAATTACAATATGATGTTTTGTCCATATTTGAAATATCTATTGAGCTCTTAGTTTTCAAAGTTATTGTAAGATTTCCCAGGGTGGACAATTTTAATTTCATAACACACTTCAGTCTCCAAAAAATATATATGTAAAAATGAAATTTATTCTTTTTAATTACCAGGTTGATCTGTCTGTTCTGGACCACAACAGCAAATGTATGAATAATGCATATGCTGCCCCAGGCTATAGATTGAGTATGAATATTCATTAATTTGTTTGCCCTTTGGGAGGTAATGCATATTCAAGCAAATGCATGTTTAAACCCCTATTTGCCAGCTTGGCCGGCTACAGTTTGTGTGAGTACATAACAAAATACCCAAAGATGGCTCCTCTCAATAGTGTTTAAGTGATTGTGTCCATAGCTTCAACACATACACGCTCACACACTCCTCACCTACCCTGTCGACTTCACTGGAACGTCATGTCAACTTGACGAGTGAGGAAATGGTTTAAACTTGGCATTCCTGCTTCACAGAAGCACCCCGCCTCTGCTCTTCTAATTGGTGGAACTCCTGTTACTGGCCCGGACACAGGAGGCCCTGATTGGTTCGAGGAGATGAGGCCGTCCTCGGGGCCGAGAAGCCTCAAAATAGTTGTCCGTCTCCTGCAGAGAGGCGCGTGGCGGTGAGTGTGGGGGTGCAGTGTAATGAGTCAGCAGCAGGGACAACGGTGTACCTCCACACGGAGACAGAGTGGAGATACAAGGAGCAGACCATTACCCCCACCCCCCACTCGCCAGCTCTACATACACACACTCTCACATACCAGGAGGGAGACAACGCTTGTTGTACACCAGCAGGACTAAAAGCAGGCATGGCACCAGCAGACATTGTGGCTTTCCTGAATAAGGACGCTTCCGTTTAAAGGAATGTGCTGAAATTAATGCGCCCCACGTCAAATATTCATGACCCGTAGGACTCGGAGACACTTCAGATGACAATTGTGTCAGCTCTCAGAAAACACACGTAGGAAATCTGCCTCTCCGGGTGGAGAAAGAAAAGAATCTTCAGCCGAACGCTGAAATAAAAGTCCTGCGCTTGCACACCACGCTGCCACACACACGCCCCACGCACACCACACACACGCCTCGCGCCGTGGGCCGGGCGTATCTGCCCCTCTGCTGCGCATCTCCCGGGGTAAAGAATGCTATTAAGGACAAATTGGTTTTGTTTAGCCGTTGATTTGCACCGACTTCATCAGTGACCTGGAGCAGGGACGGGTCTTGGCACCGGCTGCAGGACGTAGCCCAGCTCGGCACGCTGAGATGAATGACTCATTAGCCACAGATTGATAACGGGCTGAAGGCCTGCGAGGACATTTCATCATTAATATTTCAATTTAATTACTCTGCAGACTCTGCTCTCATGTTGACTCTGTAGTGCTAATTGGCACGCCACTTTATGATATATGATTTATTATAATGAGCGGAATTCATATTTTCTTGAATCATGTACATGTGTCTTTTTTCGTTGGGGGTGATGGTATGTGACAGTTTTTTATGCATGCAAAAGTTTGACATAACAGACGTAAGATTGAAATGATTTACATTATCGTTCCCAGAATGTGGTCTCCAAGATACCGGCAGCAATGTGCACTTTAACATAAATGCAGGAGGAGGCTCAGTTCAATTCAGATAAGTACAAATGCAAATTGTATGCAAATACCCAGTTGTCCCAGGTATGAATGTGGAAGTGGAACAGGGGTATTATCTGATGTGTGCAGAAGGTCAAAAAAGCACCAGGGTGACCCAGTTAGGCCGTGAGCTCCGAGGAGCTCCATGGAAGTGATGGAGATGAAATTGTGTGTGTGTGTGTGTGTGTGTGTGTGTGTGTGTGTGTTTCATTGTTGTTGTCATCGTTAGCAGCTGGTTCAGCCCAACACACAGTGTCCGTGAAGTGGGTCGTCATTGCAGGGTTGATGAACATCTCGTCCACGTCGTCTCTCACTGGTTTAGGTTCATTTCCATGCAAGAAGGTTGAATGCACAAATATGCATTTATGGGAAAGTGGAGATGCTGGAAATACATGCAGAAGTGGCACATCAGCACATTCTGGTCCTACAAAGCCCCCTGGTTTTTATTCTTGTGTTGAACTCGGATGAGATGGGAGGTGTGTGTGTGTGTGTGTGTGTGTGTGTGTGTGTGTGTGTGTGTGTGTGTGTGAGCCCATGCTCTCTTATGCAAACGCACAGTATGTGTGTGTGTGCAGGTTTAAACAGGCACGTATGCACATGCACAATGTGTGTTTGCTGACATAGTGTGTGTGTGGGTTCACATGAATATATCATGCGTGCTTGTGCACAGATGTATGCATGCTCAGTCTTGCTGTCGGTCTGCCGCCTATCATTGGGCTTGTGTGAGGGTAGGAGGTGTGTGCAGCTGTGTGCCGAGCCATGATTGGTGGGTTTTTGGAACTAAGCCCCTGGGCTGTTAGATCTGAAGAGAAGCTCAGATGGGCTTTCAGTGATTGCACATGACAGAGTTCAAGATGCGTTCTTTTGTCTGAAGACCTGCAGGCACCCACTGTAGTGAGGAGCTAAGCAGGTCTGTTTCACAGTACAGAAATGTGCAGGATACTAAAACCAACACCATTGCTAATCACTAGAAAGCACCGGGTCCTGTCATTGGCTGCTGCTGCTGTAAGACTGCAGCTTATTGGTCAAAATGAGAGAACAGCAGTAATTAGGCCCATCAATGGGAACTTAATGAGTTAACTTACAAAAGTACCACTAGATAGTAGATGTTTAGTTTGCAGGTGTGTGTGTGTGTGTGTGTGTGTGTGTGTGTGTGTGTGTGTGTGTGTGTGTGTGTGTGTGTGTGTGTGAGAGAGAGAGAGAGAAAGAGAGATGTTGTAAAAAAGACATATTTGAAAAGAATCAATTTCAGTGATCCATATGATTTATAACTGTGGTATTCTAGAGTGACAAAGTTGTTCTTGTCCATAGATACCTCACACACCTCGTTAAATTAAGGTCAGGTGACTTAGATGTGTGGCTGTGTGTTTGCCCACATATCTGAAGTGATATTACATTCTCAGTTGGAGGGGGGAGCCATGATCTTGCCTCCTCCCTGGCTTCTGTCACCCCCCACTCAGTAGGCCACATGGACCATCCCTAATCCTGGGGTCAGGGGTCAGGCCTGTGTGGTGGTCTCGCCTGTCTCTGGGGCTCATGGGGCAGATGAGTGCTAGCTGTCTCATTATCTCACCCAGGAATAGCCTGCAGCCCAGCAGGGACAGGTACCGCCAGCAGCACCGTGCGCTGACGAACACACAGCAGCTCAACACACACCGGCACCTCATCATCACGCCCTTGTCAAAGTCAGCAGAATGTGCAGGGGATATGTGTGGTTTCCAAAGTGTCCATCACAAATGTTAGTAATACAACGTTCTATATCTACGTTTGTGGCTGGGAGTCCATTTCACATTTAAAGAAATGACAGCTTAATATCAGAAAATAGTTATACTTAGCTACATCTAAAAATGTAATATTCAAAGTAAGTTCTTGGAATTTACTGGTCAATAACTGGCTGAAGTGAAAAGTAAGAGATTTTGGAAGGCTGCATGACTTCCTCCCTAGGGATGGTTCTACCTCTCCACACATCTCCATCTCTTTTTCTATCCCTCCTTTTCTCTTTTTTACATTTGTGGCAAGAACAAAGCTCCTATTGTGTTCCTACCTTGTTTTAATGACCGGCCTGAATGATGGACAGGTAACACAGGGCAGCATTAACTGTACCCTGTAGGCAGAACATGAATGAGGTTGAATGCTGACTGTCTGCGTATTACATTGTCCCCTCAGCTCCTAATTTGGGCAGCCTTTGCTCCCGGGACGTTCTTGGCTGTAAGATTGTAATTTGCTTAGCTGGCCAAGGTGTGTTGTTTTACTGCTTTTGTATTCTTATATTCTAACTTCCTCACAGAGCCGGAGTCTCAGTCAGAGCAGTGGCCAAAGCATTAGACCTAAAATTAAAGCTGCAACCAGTTTCTCCAAAGATCAGTGAGTTATAGTAACACTTTTATTTTGGTGTGATCTGTGTTTTATGTATCAGTTGTTTACAGAGAGATTGAGATAGGGTTCTAGGTTAAGGCCTCTGTGTTTGTCACTAATGTTCTGACATTGTGGCAGAATATTTGAGTAAGACTTATGAAAACAATAGGGAACTATATAAAATTTTAATTATTAATATTTATAAAATTATAAAATTTTCATAATTATCCATTACATATATTTTTTTTGTATTCATGAAATAATGCTTTTCAAATGAATTATACAAACTATATAATAATAATAATAAATATTAATGATTCATGTAAAATAATATCTAAAGCATATCCATCAGTCAGTTCAATAGTTCAATTTTTCACAACCTCTTTAAAATGTGTTTGAAATAAAATGTTTATGAATAGACTATCAATCGCTGAATCTATTAAATCAGACATGATCAAATATTTATTATAGAATAGAACAGACTATTTATAATAGTGTTGGATCATTATTTGAGAGAGTCCTGTAGTGACAACTGAACTCTTGTCTTTTGTTTGTGACATTTGAAATGCTCCTCCGTAATCTGCCCACATGGCCTTTCCAGTGCAAATGTGGTATTAAAATAGTCCAGTTTAAGAGAATTTAATACTCCATAATCTGCTTTTCTAGGTCTGGATTAGATTTTCACATTACAAGCGATGAGTGGGATGGTATAAAGGGCAGAAATTATGGGCTTCGGATACATTAATCTCTCCCGATGTCATTCCGCTCTGTGCACAGCTGTCAGAGAGGGAAGGGTGGATGGATTTGTTTAGGGTTTTCTTACACGCACAGTGGGTTCCTCCCTACAGCCGTCAGGAGGAATATTAAAACACACCGCGACTAGGTCCTTATTACACTCTCTCTCTCTCTCTCTCTCTCTCTCTCTCTCTCTCTCTCTCTCTCTCTCTCTCTCTCTCTCTCTCTCTCTCTCTCTCTTTCTCTCTCTTCAGTGACCAGGCTGAGTGGGATGGGAAGTGACACGCTGTAAATCTGAAACTGAATAAAATAATGAGCCAAAGGTTTAAGGCCTCCGTGGCACGACAGGGCAGAAATCAGAGGCAGCAGCGAGGGGCACACCACGTGAACACGGGGTCCGCACAAAAGCCCTGTGACACTGAATTAATAGAACGAGCTACAGAAGAGATCATAGTGTGATTATATGGACACTGTTGTATTGGGGATGCACTGTGTGTGTGTGCGTGTGTGTGTGTGTGTGTGTGTGTGTGTGTGTGTGTGTGTGTGTGTGTGTGTGTGTGTGTGTGTGTGTGTGTGTGTGTGTGCGTGTGTGTGTATCTGTGAGTGTGGAGGGCAAAGGCCTGTGTACTTGTGAGCTGCAGGGGAGTCACAGGTCTGGGATCAGTGGGGCAACTTCTTGGTCAGGCCTGTCAGAGCCCAGCCTCAGCAGGCTGTCAATTCCAGTGCAAAACAGAGAAAATGGAATACATTTCATCCCTGACCTCCTGCAGGTCACCAGTGACAGGCCTGTTCTTCAATTACCAAGCATCACTGCACTTGCTAGCGCGCACACACACACACACACACACACACACACACACACACACACACACACACACACACACACACACACGCATGCACTCAAATACTCAAACACTATTGCACACTCACTTTGGTACGAGGTAACAAAGTTTAGACTTGCAATGGCATGACTACATTTGTGTGTGTGGGTGTGTGTGTGTGTGTGTGTGTGTGCGTGCGCGTGTGCACATGTGGGTGTGTCTGCATGAAAGAAAATTTACTGTGCAGCGATTTTAGGTGTGTATTTCTATGATTGCAAAAATCTCCCAGTTGAAATGAACTGATTTTTTTTCTTTAAGTGAATTTGTGATGTTCCCTGTCAGAGACCTATAATCCCTTTATGAAGGGTAACATCTAATACCTTACACATTTGAGTTACCTGATGTTCGTAGACGAAAACCTCCATAAAATTTAATCCACACTCATTCTTGCATTAGGTAAACACAAAGAAAATCATTTTTAAATCAATGTCAGACATCTGTTGGTTTAAAACTAATCAGATTTCCCTCAATCCAGAGCGAAGATAGTACCAACAATGCCTTATATTAATAAACAAAACGAAGTTCATGTATATTCCTAAAATAATGAGGTTATCTAATACTTAAAGCAGGGACTGAGAACCCTGCATTGGAAAATGGCTCCAGGAGGAATAGATGCATGGCGAAACAATAGAATAGATTTAGCATAAGTCAATACCATGGCAGATTGAACAGCTGGACCCTCTGATTATTGACCCAGGTCAGCAACCGCTTTGTTTCTGTTTGGCTTTCCTCCCCTGCTATTTAATTACATGCGTCTTTTAAAGGCGGAGGCAGCTCATCGTGTCTCACCACCTCATGTAATGACTGTCGGTTTTCTTGATCTGACAAAAACGTCAAGTCTGAAAAATAACAAATTAAAATAAATTTTTTAATGGATGTGTAAGAAAACGTAAGTGATTTGTTTGCCGCTGAAATGTGAGCTGCTGTCTTATGGAAGCATCTTCGTTTTTTGGTGGTGATGTTGTGTAATACTCCTGAGTTCTGAGCTCTGCTATTTTAGGACCTTTTTCCCAGGCTGACTCAGTTACACTGTCTCTCTGAAGAACTGTTCAGGGCTAGAACAGCACGGCATACAGACAACGAATGGAACCAGCCTGTTGGTAAATTGGACTCTTCTGGTTCATTACTCCATTTAGATCATCGTAGCAGACGTACAAGGATGCCCTTCATAGAAGCCTTCAAAAGAGTGATGTGAATCTTTCAATCTGGCTTGTAAATCTTTTGTTTGCTGATATTTGAGGGCAGCGGTTTGAGCATCAGGGACCTTGTTCAGTAACACAGCCTCTTTGCCTTTCCAAGTCCCCGTTTGTAGAGGAAACCAGAGCCGTGGGCCTTCTCGTGGGCTCACAACCTTGACCGGAGAAGCTACATGTCTTGCGCCATTTCAAATAACCAGCTGCACTTTTACTCGTTGGACATGTGTGTCTATTAGTGGAGGGACCACGTTTGTGGGACAACAGCGATCCTGGCAGGTTGCAAGCGCCGGTGCGGTATTGACAGCTGTGAGTGCTCAGCTCATAATATCTCGTGAGTTTTGATGGTTCAGTCCTCCCTGCCAACCACTCACTTCTGCACGTTCTCTCTATAGGCCACTTTTGACAGCTACACTCTAGGAAGGGCTGGTGTAGGAAATGGTTCAAACCCTCTCTGTATAACTCCCCCCTGCCCCCTTATCATTTTCCATGACAAACAACTCCGGGCTCAGTTCCCATCAGCTGAGCTATGAGTCACCACTTTCAGAAGCTTCCGGATGCACTGCAGCTGACAGTTTTGTTTTGTTTTTAAACATACATGTGATTGTAATGTAATAACTCCAGCAGTCTGGCTGCACACACAGAACGTTTGGAAGCCCTGTCCTTCAACTCACTGACCTGTGTGCAGCAGCACAGCTGAAATAGTTCTCGCTCCTGTGGATATCCTTGCCCCTCTAAATCATGTCCTCATGTTTGTGAGGCTTCAAAGTGATAGCAGCACTGCTGATGAAATTCGCAGTGTGAGTGCACGCTGCACTCATCCCAGTCCTGACTTCACTGCGGTTGGCCTCCTCCTATTATTTCGGCTTTAAATTTAAAGAGATTGTATTTTTCATTATGATTATATACATTATTGCTTCTTGCCCACATAACGGCTTTGTACAGCACTGTACAGAGGAAGCAGGATGGATTTACTGGTCATCTGGAAGGTCTTTCTGATGAGCTTTCATAATACAGACACAAAGGGCAAGAAAAGCCATCTGTGCACCAACCAACCCCCCACCCCAAAGCCCCCCGGGCCTCAAAGTATCTCCCTAGTTCAGTTAACTCATTGAAAGAATCCAGAAAGATCGTTTCTAGATCAGTCAACAAACCGGTGCTGAAGATATGTCTCACAACCTCAACAGCGCCAAATGTTTGTGTAAGTTTTGGCTTTTGCAGGATCGTCAGGATGATTTTGGAAAAGTTGTGGGTTGCACACATTGTGTTCAGCCCTGAAAAAAACCATCATCTGAAGGATGTCAGCCCAAATGAACATTTCCCCATGGCTTCCTTGAGCTGCAATGATTTAGATGCTCTATCCACTGGGCCCCTTTTACTGCTGAGGCAAATATCAGTGCCAGCAGCAGTGTTTTAGCCTTAGGTAACCAATTGGCATGAAATTTTTATTAGACAATTTTGTCAAGGTCAGGAGAGCAGATTTCATATTTGTGTAAAAATGTCATTAACACCTGTGGTACAATGCATGCCATACCAGCTTTATGGAGAGACCTGGGAGAATATGCATTACTGATAACAGGCCACCAATTATAATATAAACCATGTTGTCTATCTTTTGAACTTTCCTCTGTAAAATATAAATTTCATCATTCATTGTGTGAAAGTGGATTTTTATGGTTGCTTGGTTAGAGAGTGGAGTGAGACGCCTTGTCCCAAACAGTTTTCCCATTCTATTGATCTTTACAGAAACATATCTTGAACAAAACAAACTTGTAGCAATCTTGAAAATGTTAAAAGAAGATGCAGTGTGTCAAACAGACACTGGGAGAATTCACCAGGGAGTTGGTGTGCTGGAACTCCTGCTGTAAAAATGATTCTGGCTTGAGCAAACCTTTATTTTCACCAGACCAACTTTTCAGCCTTGACTACAAGCAATTTGTTTCTAGAGCCACATGTAGTACTCTAAGACCAGTATGGCATGTGAGAGACAGAGATAGAGACAAAGAAAAGAAACAGAAATACCGCTTTAATCAGATTAGCTTTGGGTAAAATCTCAAAGCAAGTCTGAAGTGCAGTGCTTGTGGTTTGTAAATGGCTTATTCTAAATCTCCACCATGGAAATAATCTACACTTAAATCCCAGGAAACAAATCAGCTAAGCTAAGGATATAAGTCGTTGTCATTAGGGGATGATTAGAATAAACGTTATATATAGTGCACTGTGTAGCAGTGTGTGTGCACATCTGTTATACTTTTAAATGTGTCATGGGTTCTATTATTTGTTGTTCTTTGTTGTTCATTTTGTTTATTTTAGTTTTTGTTCACTTTAAGAGTACATAAATGTCATTGTTTAGTTTTTTAAATGTATTATGTGATTGAGATATCTGTTGAGGTTATAATTAAATAATATTCAAAATGTATGATATGATTTATAATATCTTACATTAACTCTTTTTTTTCATTTTAGCAAGTCTCTTGTCTTCACAATGGGGGGTGTGCATATGACGTCACTGTTGGTGAGAGTCCTGTGGTTAAACCCACTGTGTGGCGGTGTAGTGTTTAGTATGCCATGGACACACAAAAACTAAAATATGAAAGCGCTGTTGTGCAGGTATTGAGAGCTTTAAAAAAAAAATAAAAAATAAAAAAACAGATAGTAACTACTGAGGAGAAATGGACCGTGTTCGCTAACAAGCAAACACAGTTTAGACAGCTAGCCAGATAACTTTGTAGATTTTGAAGTTATACTTGCAACAGAAAAACATTAAAAATCCTGCAGCACAGGAGTTTATATTTCATATGCTCGGTTTAATGGTAAGATCAGATGAGACATTGTTTTACCTGCAAAAATACATAATGTTACTGAGTGCCAGTGTTAACTATGAACAAAGTAGGCCTAGCTAGTTTTACAGTTTTCCACATAAAAGTAATAAAATACAAACATTTGTACAATCTGTTCACATATATCCAGAATATTCACTGGTGTCCTCGTCACTTTAATTTCACAATGAACCTTGCCTTTTAAAATGACAAAGCATCAAGATTTTTGTAGGCTTTTCCCAACATTAAAATCAAAATTTAAATCATATACATATAAATGCTAGGTACTGCGATTCTTTGCTATCATGACCAGATAATCAGATTTTCTTTCAGTTTCACCTAAAAATGCTATTGCTGAATGTTTTGCCACACAGTCAAATTGAGCGAGCGTATTCTGATGAAAAGGTCTTCCCTACCATAGGATACATAACATCTTGGCATTTTAGTTTTTGATATAGGTAATCTAGTCCTATATAGCCATCATAATTTTGTTTTGAGTTGTAGTCAACAACTGGATTGTACATATTGGATTTGTACAAATTGTCATTTTTTATTTCAGTTAACAAGTAAATTTGTTTGATGCTTGTTTTTGTGTGCGTGCATGTATCCTTCTCTACAGACACACATAAAATGCATGTCAAACATACACCAGCAGACACACACACACACACACACACACACACACACACACACACACACACACACACACACACACACACACACACACACACACACACACACACACACACACACACACACACAAAAGGATACACGTCTGAGAGCTGTGCTCTAATACATCCAGTTAAAGGTGAACCCACAAGCACACAATGCCAGTTAAACTTAGACTGACTAACTACGAGAGTTAGTCTGTACTATGCTGGCGTGCACCCGGTGCCCAATTTAACACCAGTTTTCTTTTCCGTCTGTGTTTCCTGCCCCCACAGGTTTTCCTGGCTGCTAGACTACACATGTGTGTTGTTTTTATTTATTTATTTTAATTTGTTTATTTTGTTGTTGTTTTGTATTATGACATGTGTGCCTGTGGAAGGCAACAGTCTGACTTCAGTGGACCAGAATGTGCAGCATCTCAGCAGCACATATCTGGGTATGTTCTCAGCAGCACATATCTGGGTATGTTCACAGCAGCACATATCTGGGTATGTTCACAGCAGCACATATCTGGGTATGTTCACAGCAGCACATATCTGGGTATGTTCACAGCAGCACATATCTGGGTATGTTCACAGCAGCACATACCTGGGTGTGTTCACAGCAGCACATATCTGGGTATGTTCACAGCAGCACATATCTGGTTATGTTCACAGCAGCACATATCTGGGTGTGTTCACAGCAGCACATATCTGAGTATGTTCACAGCAGCACATATCTGGGTATGTTCACAGCAGCACATATCTGGTTATGTTCACAGCAGCACATATCTGGGTATGTTCACAGCAGCACATATCTGGGTATGTTCACAGCAGCACATATCTGGGTATGTTCACAGCAGCACATATCTGGGTATGTTCACAGCAGCACATATCTGGGTATGTTCTCAGCAGCAAAAATCTCTTGTGGATATGCACATGTGCTGTACATGTGTACACATATATGTGTGTATGTGCGAGCACACATTTACACAACTCTGCTTTTGGGATGGCTGTCGGACTGTGGGCTGGCGGACGGGTGGTAGTACACTGAATAATTTATTAAAGCTTCAAAGTCACTGAAGCCTTTCCCTCCCTCTCCCTCTCCCTCCCGGCACACGCTCTGTATTTAAAGATCTGATCAAGAAGATTCACGCTTTAAAGTGGGATCACGCACCCCAGCCAAAAGAATTTCACCTGCCTTTAACCCTCCGTTTCATTTAAGAGTCAATCGATGCAACGCGTTGCATGGCAGACGCATGCTTTTCATTCGCCACACCTGCCCGTCATCCACACCGCCCTGATACACTCGCAGTCATGCAGTGACAGCCAGTCTTCCCTCCCGGGTCCCTCCTCTGTGCTGGGCTGTGCTGGAGTTTGGACTGGAATGGGTGCACTGTAGCCATGCTAACTGATGCTAAGTTTACCTTGATTTGACTCTGATGGCCCGTCCACTTTGGTACGGGACTATGAGAGTATGGTCTGGTTCCATTTAATTTAATGGAGAATAGATTTAATGAATTTTTTTATGGAAAGGAAATAACACTATGCAGTAGTATCTGGTTGGTAAAAGGAGCATTAATTGCTTTGGGCCAGAGAAGCTATCCGTGTGAGTTTTGGAGGGTGTGGTGTGTAGGTATACACAACAGAGGCAGCACAGCACCCACAGAGAGTGTAAGAAGCTGCTCTTTCTTTTGTTTCCACAACAACTCTGTTTCCGGAGCAGAGCTCAGCGCCGCACTGCTGGCCACATTGTGTCAGCGCAGGGCTAGTGTGCATGAACTAGTGAACTAGGCCCTGCTGTGTGTAGCCACGCTGCTCCACCCGGCCTCCCGCTAGACTGTTCTAGAGGGTAGAGCGGAGCATGTTTTCTCCGTGTTTGACACCCACTACCCCCCCCCCCCCCCAACCAGAAAGTTTAGACAAGCTGACGAGTGCAGTACACAACGGCTCGGCTGAAAAGCAGACACACATCTGCACATCTGCATGGGGGGGTGGCCGCACAGGCTCGTCTGGTGAGAAGCTTAGGTGAACAGAAACTTCTCTGCAGCCTCCGCAAAAAAACGGCAGGACTTCATGCTCAGTTGCTCCCGTCCTGCGTGCAGTGCAGATACAGGACGTTGAGCTGCAGGATGTTGAGATGCAGGACGTTGAGCTGCTTTCCCCCATTGCCGTGAAGCTGCAGCTTTAGTATACTAACACAAATTTGGATGTGCCAGAAGAACTCACAATGTATTCTTATCGTTTGAATTTTTAGCATCGATGTGAGGTTATCAAACAGTCCAACATGACATGTCTCCTGGGAAGCCATCCATGAAATCTAAAATGGGCCAGTTTGTGAAGGCGTGAGTCCCACTTGCCTTTTGCATCCGTGACATTCTGAGAGGTGTAGAACTGAACCATCTGATTTGGTCTATGTGAGCATGCACGTATGACTAGGTCCATAATATATATATATATGTGTGTGTGTGTGTGTGTGTGTGTGTGTGTGTGTGTGTGTGTGTGTGTGTGTGTGTGTGTGTGTGTGTGTAAGAAATGTTATCTCTGTAGGTCATGGACTGATTTCATACTCAGGTTTCCTATTCCAATGTAGGTCTCATATTTCATTTTCAAGAAAAGCATGCAGTCATGTTCTACATTTAGTTTGGTGTATGCACTATACTAGCAAATTAGTATCATATGTCTAGATGAACTCATTGTGTTATTGAATGTTATTACTGTAACACTGCACATTAATGACCACTGTGCCTTTATCTAGTCCCCTCACACTCCATCCACATTAGGCATTTATGCAGAAAGGTACAACTTCACTTCAAGGCGGGTGTTAACAGAGCATGTGAGACTGAAGGCTATCAGGTGAAACCCATTCCAGGCGGGTCTGTGAGTCCACTGTTGAGGACGCACTGGGCTCTCTCTCTCTCTCTCTCTCTCTCTCTCTCTCTCTCTCTCTCTCTCTCTCTCTCTCTCTCTCTCTTCTCTCTCTCTCTCTCCTGCCTCCTGGTGCTGCTGGCCCCTGAATTTACTCCAGCCACACCAGCGACTAGAATGTCCTTGTCATGCCGATGCCAATTACTGGGAGGAGTGGCCAACAGGGTCTCTAGCACACGCACACACACACGGCCCTGCGCTTCTCCCTGTGGCCCTCAGACAAAGGGCCAGTTGACTCCCTGTGGCCCCGTGCATTCCCCCAGCCATTCTGTAAACATCACAAGCATTAATTCGGACACCCGTGAGCCACAAACATCTTAAGCCACAAAGTTGTGAATACCGACTTGGCACATCAAGATTCCAGCTTGTCGAGCCAAACAAAGAGTCCATGACGCCCGGCTCTAAGAACCCCGGAGCAGGGAATCTGTTGGAAGCACAGAGGAAAGTTCAGGAATAAAAATCTTTGGTTTTTCCAGCCATTAGGTTCATGAGCCATTAGCCAATAATACATTTGACTGTGTCAGTGGCAAATATTTGGGGCTACAACTCTGCCTTCTGGACACATCTATTTAATAATTAATATGTGAAAATACTGTAAAAAAAAATAAAAATACAAGCTGGCAGAATGTATTCTGTCCACTATTCTGGACCTTTGAATGGAATTTTTTTTGTAGGTTTTCTGATACAAGTCACCATTGTGATGCCATTAGGAATGTTGGTTTTTGTTTAACACCTAGAAGACCAGATTTCTTGTATGCATTTTTAATTTTTTAAATTTTTTTGCAAAAAATGTTTTTTTTTACTTTCATGACTTTGACATCAAGATCGTTTAACCACTTGTTTACTGTTATGACATGAACACAAATCACAAAGTCACACCTAAGACCTGATCCATACACCAAAGCAGCAGAGTCTGTTC
The DNA here is from genome assembly GCF_052324685.1 of Brachyhypopomus gauderio. Taxonomy (NCBI): domain Eukaryota; kingdom Metazoa; phylum Chordata; class Actinopteri; order Gymnotiformes; family Hypopomidae; genus Brachyhypopomus; species Brachyhypopomus gauderio. The sequence goes on from NC_135217.1 coordinate 33,331,397, forward strand.
CACAACCTGACCCAGCACTCAGAAAGTATGTCGCTAACATGCTAGCTACAGGCACAGTAAACCCTCTACAGTTTGTCAGTTACTTGTTTTACAGTCAAGGTACTGATGATGCCAAACAGAAATAAAGTGTTCAAAGGTGCCATTACTGTAGCTGTCATACCACAGTATACATTCTGTGCCAATGTATCTGTTAAAAATTCTGACAAAGATTAAAGGCAGCGGATGAAAAGGACGGAAAGGCACTGATTGTTGTCTCGTTCCAGAGTGCTGTGAAATACTTCCTCTCTGTAGTGCTCCTTCAGAAAACACAGGTCATTTCCTGCTTCATTCATCAAAAATAAAGTAATCCAGGTCTCTAGTGCGCAGCAGTGTTAATATTGTAGCAGTCTAGTCAATAGGTCCACTCACTCTTCCCTTTCTAAAACTTGAGGACTGGGAGGTTAATAACAACTGTAAATGCTTCCTTCACATTTGCAAACTTGCCCATTAGCTCCTGTTTTACCCCTGCAAGGAGACTTGGCATTGCACTAAGTCCCCCAGTGCAGAGTTGATTAGGGCTTTTGTTAAATACCGAGGTGTTCCATACGGGACACATTTGCTATCACTGTGACCAGCCCATTAGACTATTCGTAGCAGTTATTCTTCCAGCAGCTCTAAAAGTACACATCCTCTCTACGGCTCTTATGCTCTGCTCCTCCTGGTGTACATGCTGGGAGTGCTATTTAAATTCAACCGCATGCTATGGTTCAAGATCAGAGATTTGCTGAGTGAATGTTTGAGAAATCTACATGGTGTCATGTGTTCTTTCCTCACCTCTCTACCCCTATCTCTCTCTCACACTCACTCTGTCCATTTCTGTTATTTCTACTTCTCTCTCATTCTCACTCTCTCTCTCTCTCTCTCTCTCTCTCTCACACACACACACACACACACACACACCACAGTATGTGTGCTCCGTATGCTGTTCTATATTCTTACACAGCTCATTTACATCTCATTAGTCTGGTCCATAAAGATGCTGCTAACAGAATGACAAATCTACCCTGGACCTTTTAAATTGGGAGGGGAAAAATATCTGGTGTGAAACCAAAAATTACTTTAATGTCCTCAGTTCTTTCGTATATTTTTGTCAAATAGCTATTTATTTTAATAGTTACACCCAAACTAAAATACGCCTCATTATATTGTGTTTTTGTGTGATTCTTAGATGACTGTTGTTTTGAAAAATCCTAAACAAGACACGAGTCCTTCACGGTGCTGGCCATCCCTGTGCGTTTATGGTCCATATGATGTAATGTTCTGCTAACTCCCCAAACTCCTCTGTCCCTCCGAGCCTCGCCTGGCTGAGTTCTTCTGCGTGCATTAATATGGAGCATGGCATCCCTCCTGACTCGGGAAAGACGTTCCAAGCACTCCGGCTTGTGCTGCTGCATGCTTGAAAGAATGACTGAACAAGACCTATAAAGACATCAGATACAGAGGAAGTCTTTCTGCTCCGCATGGCTCTCCTGTGGTACGAGGGCAGGCCCTTAATACAAGGTTATAATTAGTCACATGCGTAGCCCACAGTGATTAGTGCAGGCATGAGGTTGTTAACACTACATTTCCCTATTTCCCTAAAGAGTTTCCTTTTAATTAGACGGAGCATTGTTCTCTTTTTTCTGCAACCATCTCACTCTTTGTGGTGAATGAAAATTCCATTTGTTGTCATTTATTAAGGGGCGGCGAAATATGAGGGATGTGTTGCATGAGACAGTGTAGCTGAGACAGCAGTCTAATGCACTTTGACCCCTGTGTGCTGTGCCCCCCCCCCCCCCCCCCTTCACAAATACTCACAGTTAGTTATTTAGGCTTAAGATCAACACACACTCAAAAAGTATTTTGTGTTACTTGCACTATTAAGGTAAAAGAGATAACACTTTTTTTAATCACATTAATCACCTGTGCCTGTGGGACCTCTGTGGCTAGTGTAGAGGGTAATCCTGATAGGCTAAGCTACATTCTGCTGAGCCTTTAAAACTACACACCCAGTACTCTGGAGATTCCTAAAATGGCTTGACACAGCATCCCAGAGCATAAACAATGGAATATAAATGAAATTTTATAGTGTTGGCTTTGGCTAAAAAACTGTGCCAGTCATTTTTAACAGGGGCATGTTTGAAAGTCGTGGAGGAAGTGATGAACCCCTTAGTTACTTTAAAAATGAAGCACCTTCAGTAGGCCTCTTCAGAACTTTCCAGAACTCACTCGTAAAGATCCCCAATTAGAAAAAAAGTAAATGAAGACTGAGAGCCGTTCTTGTTTCTTTTACGTTGGTAATAAAACTGGTCAACATAAGATGTGATTGAGTCCTGGAAACAGGGATCGTTTGTCCAGTGGCAAATAGCATTGATATCTGTTTGAGATACTCTGAGCATTGAGGAACATGTGTAAAAGGTGGTGTGCTAATTACGTTATTCGAATTTTCACTTATTATTTTGTTAGACTTTACTGTTGTGGAATCCTGAATAAATGTCCTTTGGATACAAACAAAGTAGCAGTATGTTGTTTATGGGGTTGTACACCATTAACATCACTAGGGACATTTCTTCAAATATACATCAGAGTTAATTTTTCTTTATTTCTTGTATGTCTTTTAACAAATATGAGGAGGTGAGGAAAAACAAAATTTTCCAGAAAGTACATGTGCAGTGGTGTGGGTCCAGTGCATACAGAAGGTATATAGAAGCATATAAAAGCCGTGACCATGGCCGAGTAAATAGGGGAGACATCTCGTCCGGTCTGACACAACCAAGGTCGTGTCCTCCCTTAGATAAAGACTCCCCGTCCCCGGAAATGACTGACACGAACAAGGATGGCCACATCTTCTCAGCAGCGGTTATCGATCCACCGTCCTGTGTAAGCATGCAGAGTGATGCACTGTAATAAGCTGCAGCTGCCCAGATGGAGCAGCTAAATCCCCTGTTACATCGCCATAGGCTGGAGCTTCCTGAAGGTCAACGGTGTGACTCAACACAGCGATCATATTCACCACAGGCAGTTTTTGTGCATTCATGTTTCAGAGTTTTCAGTTATAGTTTTTGTCATATTGGGAGGAATGTTTGTATTTTGCATCTCACTGCATTTTTTTCGTCTTGTGTGGTGTTTTTCCCAGTTGTCAATGTAAAAAAAAAAATAGTATTTTGCAGGCCAGAAATTTACCGAATTGTAATTTTCACTTTTTGAGGAATTAGCCTCCGTGTTTTTGGTCATGTATCGGTTTTCCTGTCACTGTTTAATTGTAGATTTAATTATTTTTAATAAATTGTAAAATCAATGCACAATTATATTTGAAACTGTAGTGGTCTCTCTCACTCAAACACAACACACACACACACACACACACACACACACACTCTCTCTCTCTCTCTCTCCTCTCTCTCTCTCTCTTATGGCATCAGTTCTCATCTGCATGATCAGTCAGCAGCAGCCAAAGGAACTTCTGAATCAGCAGAGGTGGGGTTGGGTGGGGGCAGAAAGAGACAGATCCAGGGGGCAGAGGGAATGAGAGAGGAGAACAGGGGAAGTGGGGGTAGGGGTGTTGAAGAGGTGCTGGAATATTCTTTAGGGGGTGATGGGGGAGGGGGCTTATGAATTTGTGGAGGGGGGGTGGGGGGGGGGGGGGGGTTGGCCGTGAACTGCAGATTATTCTGGAAATTGCCAGCTGCAGTGCTGCCTGCAATCAGGCTCAAACCGGTTCTGGGCTGGTGGGGGGGGGGGGGGGGGGGGGGGGGTCGAAGTCACTGTCAATTTTTGTCAAGCCAGCCTCAGTGCCTATTTATCTCTGAGTCTGAATGGGAGGACATGCATTGCAGCGGATGTGGAAATGCCCGAGCATTGATCATTTTCAACTTAATAATTCATTCCACTCCCTTTTCCCTTCCCCTGTGACAGAGGGAGGGCGAAGCGCGGCCGGCCGCCACCCATCCCGCCATTAGCATCCACCCATGGCAGGGGCTACACCCCACACCCACACGTCCCACCCCCCACCCTGGGGGAGGCTGCGGCCTGGGCCGCATCGCAGCTCCTGCAGGGACGCGGCGCCCTGGGACATGCCCTGATTAAAGCCCGCTATTAATAACAAAGGGCCGCGCATCCCGCCACCGCCCGTGGCTACGCCAGCCCTAATCTCGGACCGTGCAGGAGCGCGGTGGGGGAGGGGCGTGGCCACCGCTCCACCCCCAGCGTCCAAGCCGAGACGACTGCTTCCTCCCTGACATCAGCGCCGCGAGCAGGGCGCGGCCATTTTCCTGAGCTGTGCTGAGAATTTGTAATGGAGGCAGCTGAGCAAGAGAGAGAGAGAGAGAGGAGAGAGAGAGAGAGAGAGAGAGGAGAGAGAGAGAGAGAGAGTGATGAGAGGAGAGAGGAGAGAGAGAGGAGAGAGAGAGAGAGAGAGAGATGACTGCAGTAAATGTGCTCCTGCTATAGCCTGTGTAAGCTGTTCATGGCATTCTGAGAGCTGATGATGTAAACATGGGGAAAAAAATGGGGAAAATATTTTATTTTAATTGGAGGCCTTTTGCTAGTTCTTCCTGTTCTGCATGTAGGGTTGGCCATCTTGCTTGCACTCACACGAACAGCAGGCAGTGGACAGCTTGGAGGTCTCAGCCCAGCCACACCGAAGGCAAAAACCTTCATCACGCTGTGAAGCCTCACAACCTCTTAACCTGGAAGAGGATGAAATGACCCCCCCCCCCCCCCACCCCCACCCCCAGCTTTCTATTATGTGTCCAGCGATACGTTGAGTATTTCTTTGGGCAGGGTAGGCGAGTGGAGGACAGAGAGGAGGTGCGCATACATAGGCCCTGTCTCCTCCTCTCCTCTCACAGAGCATCTTGTTCATTTCAGCTATCAGGAGACTGGAGTCCAGGCTGATATATTTAGCCCACGCTTATCCAAGACTCTGGCTGCAGCTCCCATCTGTAGAGAGAGGCAGAGAAGAGATGGTCCCAGTGGAAATGCCCATACAAGGCTGAGATAATACTGAAACAATGCATGGAGGAGGCAGTACCTGGCAGCCCGGGGTAATAGAACTGAAGAGCACTGGTGCTATCACTCTTCTGAAGACATCCCACTACTCACAGTCCTGGTGACTGTTGGTGTTACTGGATGTACTTGGGTTTTAAATGGCAGTGATTAGGTGAATTCCCAGAATGCAACTAGAAAAGCGCCGCCACAAATCCCGAACGAATGGCATGGTTAAATGTGGAGACGGCTCAGAGGACGACACCTCCTCCTCTCCCCTCTCCCCCTCCCTCCCTCCTTCCCCTCCCTCCCTCGTTTCCCTCTCTCCTCATCCCGGTGGCAGCTACTCCCCTCATGTTTCTTCCTCCCCCTCCCTCCCTTCTTTCAGGGGCTTTTTCCCACTGCCCAGTGTTCACCGTGGCAGTAAATCGTGACATTCGGTGCTTTCACGTTTCCCAGTTTGGAGTTCTCGTGCTTTAGTGCTTCCTGTCTTCCCCAGTGCAGAGACAGAGCCCCAACTCTCCTCTCAGATGCAACTGCTGGTGTTGTTAGCCTTACAACAAAGCACTGATGTGGACAAAAAGTGGAATATTAATGTAACAATTAACATGTTACTTATGTGGATTCGCGTAACATGTTATAGGTTTATTCTCATGAGATCCCAAATTTGGAAAAGTACACCCACTGACTTAATGTAAGGATTTTTTTAGTTCCTGTTTAAATACATTGCTTAGCTGCCAAGGTTGGTTACAAAAAAAAACATTAAAAATGTGTGCAATAATGAAGTTTGAATGTAGAGGTCAAATTAATATATTTGTTACAATTTGCAGAAATTGTAACCAATTGAATTCAATCTGATAAACATTATTCCTGATTATCTATGTGGGTACTATCGTGATTTGTTTGCATAATATACAGCAGCTAGAAGCTTCCTCGTGCTGTGCTTCACGTGCTGTACGGTTCCAGGATAGATAGTTCCACACTTCCAATATCTGCAGTGGGAATTAAATGTAAACTGGACTTGATGAGTAAGCGAGGAGGACCCCACTGAGGGCCCTCAGGCCCGAGGTGTGTGTGTTCGCCATGCTCCAGAAATCACACGCCCGCACAGGGGGGCAATCACATGGCCATCGAGGACATGCGTCCTTGTTGTTGGTAGGGGACGAGAGATATTTGCATGACAAATTGGTGGGAGACCGATCAGACGTAACTAAGGCAAAGGTTGGGACTGCAAGCGAGGACACGTCTCTAGATAGACCTTCCACACTAGACCACAGAGACCCGTCTCTGCTGCTGAATTATCATTCTCCCTTTCTACACGCACCTCTCATGTCCTGTGGGTGATATGCCGTCCAAGCAGAGGTGGGGGCGAATCTTCTGCCGAGGAACGTAAAGAACGAATGAGCTTCCTTATTCCTTTTGCTGTGCTCGCTGCATTTAAGAGCAACCAAAAATCCCATGAACTAAGACTGCTCCCCGGATCAGTGAATTTAAAGGTTAATACATTTTATGTTTTATTTTTATATTCAATATTGCGCATGTTGGTTCTATCAGTGAAGGTGAGGACCTACATGTGAGTCGAATCCCAGTGTTGTCTCAGCTGTAATTTAAAGCAGTGATCTCTGGCCTCACACCTCAATTTGCAATCAGCTCGGAGGGGTGTGAATTATGCTCAGTTCAAATGAGCCCATTTGAATATGAATAATACACAAGGTGGAGTGCATTATGTTAATGGATTTCAATTAAACACACAGATCTACATATCCGCTCCCTTTCGCACCATGAAAGAGCCTTGAAGTGGAGCATTAGTCCACTCTGGACACTTATGACAAAAGGCAGCGCTGATTTATCAGAACAAGTCTGATGATTTGTAATCCTGCTTATGTTTTGGGTGTGAGCATATGGCCACAGAATCTGTTGCTGTTAATTCCAGTGAATAATCACATTTGCTGGGCCTGCTAGAGCTCTAAATGTTTCCCAGTTATCCACATACAAGTAAATAATCCCACTATTATTTACCATCTGTTGCAAAATTCAGACTTTCAAATGGCCAACTCAAAAAGTAATATGGATGTGGGGGGGATCAAATGTCGAAAAAACAGTAGAAAAGCATTCCACAATGAGAAGATTGGAAGACCTAGGCCTATCCCTGTGTGCCTTTCACCCTGGACAGTACTGAACCTTTGAATGTTGGTCACTCCAGCAGAGAGCTCTCCGTTTAGCACAAGTGATTCATCAATATTCAATCCCAAGTGAGAGGTAAGTAAGTAGAGTTGATTGAACCAAAGCGATGCATGTGAATGGTATTTTGACGTCAGTCTGCAGGTGTGAACGGTCAGTCGCTCTCACCCCGATGTCAGCGCTTCCAGTCGGGGAGGACGATTGTGGTCATGTGACCTAGTTGAAGAGGACAGATGTTTGGTACTGGTGATTCTCTTGGCCATGTGGCAGGAGCGCTGACAGGCAACACGGCCTGGGCCAAGTGAGCTGACCCCCAGCCATCTGACCAGCGTCCAGACAGCTGAAGCCACTGCGCCTCAGGAATATAAAATGCATAAAATGAAGGGTGACGTCTGCATGTGAGAAAACTGCTTGCCTAAAAAATAAAAACCAAAAACATGTATGCATTGGATATATTTTTATTTGGGCACCTGGCCTGCTTCCCTGTTCATAAAACAGGTTTTAATTGTATGTATTAAAAACATACAGTGAGCAATACCCTTAAGTAATAATTTCCCCAAGCTTTACTTTTTTGTCACTTAAGGTTTTTTGGAGCTTTTTGTTTAGTTTGTTTTGTGTCTAGGTGAGATTATTTAGATAATGAATTTTGATGTGTTTGATTAGGACTGCTGGTAATTTGGAGAGGTCAGAACTGGAGATAAAAACAAAATGGCAGTGTAATGTCGTGAAATTCCTTCATTAGATGTGGGAGGAAAAGGCTGTAGTAACATGCAAGGAAAGTTGTCCGAGTTCTCAGTGTGAAAGTGAGAGCACATATTTGAGCTCGTGTAAAAGAAGCATATTTACTCTGTTTGGAGGAAATGAACATTCATGCTTGGCTAATTATCATAATTATATGTGTTTCTATGGAAACCCACTCATTGTTTAGTTTTGATTCACTATGTTTTACCTTCCAGCTAATTATAATGAGTATGTTGGGGTGGGAGAAGAGGATGCAAAGAGACATTTTAAAAAATATTAGGACTTAAGTAGAATGTAGCTGGCTTCAATGCATCTTAATAGTGTTAGTAACACTGCTGCTATAGAAATGTGACCCAGCTGTGATACCAGATATGTGTTGTGTGGACTGATAAGAGTGTTTAGTAAGACATTAAATATTAATGTTCAGTCTAAATGCATCCACTAAATAATCTTTACCTAAACACATCATAGCGATGGCTGTATGTTTTTAGGGCAGCTATATTGTGGCATATAAAAGACCCAATATCTGTAAAAACAGTTCAGAATGATAATGGTTTTGAACTGGTTCCAGTCACTAGGGTTTAGGGTTTAGGGTTTAGGGTTTAGGGCTGTTGTCTGTTCTAGACGTGATAGATGGAGTACTGCAAGAATCCTGCAATGTACTGGATTAGCTGCTCTATGTAGGCAGAATGAAAATTAAGAAATTATATGTATAAAACGTGTGTGTGTGTGTGTGTGTGTGTGTGTGTGTGTGTGTGTGTGTGTGTGTGTGTGTGTGCTCATAAATGATTAAATACTCTGTGACATTAGAATTAATCGCATGCGCGCTACTTCATTCTACTGTGATCTTATTTAAATATTGTTAGACAACTATACCTTACTTGCTGCATGTTTCAACGAGGAAGCTATACTGTGTCATACTGTGTCATTTAAATTAGGGTGGTTGCTTGTTTTACCAAAATACTCTTGATCCAGAAACACTAGCTAACATGTGCACTAACTAACATTCACATCATACACCAATTCTGAATTTTGATTATATTAGAGTTTTGCATCTTTCAAACTGTTCATGGTGTCATTGTGTGTGTGTGTGTGTGTGTGTGTGTGTGTGTGTGTGTGTGTGTGTGTGTGTGTGTGTGTGTGTGTGTGCACTGTTTTTCCCCTTCTGAACAAAAATGTCTTTTCTCCATAGAAAATAGAAACTTACCTTGACAGGAAAAGAACCATCTAAAAAGGGGCTTCTTCAAAAGCTCTAACATTTTTACCATTTTTAATACTGAAAGGGCAGAAACACATGTTTTTATGTGTATATGTTTCTGGTTAATTAAATTAAGGTTAGACTTTGTGACATGTGTACATGTGACATATGTGGATGACTCCACATCCGTGCAAGTTAATAAATACTGATGTGTGAGTCTGTGTAGTATAACTAAATGCATGTGGGACAGAGACGTTGAGATCTTGCACACACTATAGTACAGAATTGTGCCAGGGAACTGTCCACTAGCAGGTGCTGAAATTCTCTCAAACAGAGAGAATTTTCTCCATCATCACCAAATCAGGTCAGAAACAAGGCCCCCTAGCAGAATTTACTAAGTAACTAGTCATACAAACTCTATACTGTGTAAAACTGAGATTTTATTACTCGTAGTTACTAAAATAGCGCTTGGAAATGCCATTGCTTCACTCACTTCAGCACTGCTGTGAGAGTGTTAGTCAGTTGTATATTGTGCCTGGTGAGCAGTGTGCACACCCCTCCCCCCGCTGTGGGAGCTGTAGGGCTATTGATGTGAGGCTAAGGCGAAGAAACGGATCTTTGCTTCCTGCTGCTTTCATGATTCTCACCTGTGACGCAGGGTTAGGCCTGTGCGCTGAAACATTAGCTGAGCTATTTATATGTGCGCTGTCCTCCGTCTTGTCTGAGAGTCGATTGTTCGTGCTCACACTCTCTCTCTCTCTCTCTCTTGTTCTCCCTCCGTTGTCACTGACATCCTCTTCCCACCTCTCTCTCCCTCTCTCCATCTCTCTCTCCTGCCCTCTCACTCCCTCTCCCTCCCTCTCTCTCTCCTGTTCTCTCTGTCTTTTCCTCTCCCTCTCTCCCTCTCTCTCTCTGTCTCTCTCTGTTCCCTCCTGTGATGCCCTTCTGCACCGTCCTTCCCCTGACCTTGCTAGTGAGGCACTGGGCTCTGCGATGTCGCCTTGTTCTTAACAGGCCTTCTGGGGCCTGCTGGGCCTGAGGACAGCAGAGGAATGACACACCACACACACACACACACACACACGCATGCACGCACACATGCACACACACACACACACACACACTTTGACTCTACATCTACTTTATTATTTTATTATTATTATTATTATTATTATTATTATTATTATTATGTAATACTTTTTCATACTGGCAAAAAGACATAAACAAACCAAATGTATTTCTAAGGAAAATAATATTCACCCAGAAGGCAAAGTTAAATGCAAGATAATATAACACCTTTCTACACATTTCTGTAAACATGGATCTGTGGTTACAAATAAATGGTCTAATATGTAAAGAATATTGTCACCGGTAAGGAAGATGTTTGCATTTTGTCTGCCCACCTAGATTCAACTGAATTGCCAGCGTTTTGCTAATCCTGACGCTGGTGTGTTTAGCTGCCTAACCTAAGTTAATCACTACTGCAGTATGACTACAACTGTTATATAAAAATATAAAATAAAACAATGTCTCTATGTACATTGGACTATTTATGTTATGTTATATTAATTTATGTGAAATAGTTATGTTAATTTATTCTAATGCTTTACATGTTTCACAATCCTGTGGTAGAATATTAGATGGTAGAGTATTAGAATGCTGTGAGTATTAGAATGCTGTGAAAATGGGTGTGATTTGAGTAACAGAGCAGCACTGCTGAATTGGAATACGGCCCGAAAAGTTTCAGAAACACCCAGCTGTGAAAAGCAGCTGAACAGGAGCTCTGTGAAAGGAGCTGACAGCTTGATTTTGACCAGTGAAAATCCTCCTTGGGGTGTGATTGACACGCTGATCCCGCCTCCTGTACCTGAGCACACACAGGACAGGGTGGGGGCACTGGTGCTTAGGTTAGGAGGTGGAAATGTTGAGTGTGTGTCTGTTCGCGCGCGTGTGTGTACGTGTGTGTGTGTGTGTGTGTGTGTGTGTGTGTGTGTGTGTGTGTGTGTGTGTGTGCGCGTGTGTGTGTGTGTGTGTACGTGTGTGTGTGTGTGTGTGTACGTGTGTGTGTGTGTGTACATGTGTGTGTGTGTGTACGTGTGTGTGTGTGTGTGTACATGTGTGTGTGCGCATCCATACTAAAACTCCTAATACACTCTGCACCTGCAGCATGGATACTGCACGCAACGCTGATAAAAAATTTAACCGCTACCGTATACATTTTTAATATATATTTTTTACTGACCCCTTAAAAAACAATGCAACATGTTTTAATGTGGATTTTGTGGTTTTCCCTTCATTTTACAGATGCCACTGAAAGGTTTGTGTGTCGCTCCGCACCTGTGTCAGCCAGACGCATGCTTACATGTGAAACCATCTTCTCCTCTGCAGCCGCGCATTAAAGCCGAGGGGAGCAGCATTATGAGGGGAGGTCCCACCAGCTCTCTGAGAACATTTGCTGCTCCCTATCTGCATCTAGTCAGAGCCGCCTGACCCCGAGCTTACGTGCCCGTCTGACAGTGCACTCTCTTCTTAATCAACACCCTGGGAACCACAGAGCCCGAGGAGTCGTGCCGTGTCCAATTTAAAAAAATAATCCAGGGCATGGATATGTGTATGTGTGTGCCGACAGGGAGAGAGAGAGAGAGAGAGAGAGAGAGAGAGAGAGAGAGAGAGAGAGAGAGAGAGAGCAAGAGTGCGTTTTCTGTCTCTTATACTGCGGATGCGTTTCTCTTCAAATGCATTGTGCGGTCGGGCTGAGTGAGAACACTGCCACCGTCTGGTGACAAATGAAAGTGCCCTCTGCAGAACCATAACCATGTACACGATGTCCTGTTTGGATGTCCTTTCACTTTGAAGTTATATATGCATTCGTGCTTTAACGGGGTTGGGTGAGGACCTCTGCTCTCACTGTGTCCTGCGTGCATTGGGCATTAAGTTAAACCCAACAGGCCGGCTCACTGTAAAAACCAGCATGGTAACAACATGTGCTCCTGTGACCTGAAGATCAGACGAACCCTCGTGCAGCCGCTGTGCTCTCCTCACTCTGCCTGTCAGGTGGGGGTTTGTGTGCAGGCCAGTGTTGCCTGCAAGGCCACCACTACGTCCACGTGGTGTTGAACGATCGCCCCTCTCCGACCACACACCACAGCGACCATCACTCGCCACTGTTGCCGGTCCACTGGGGATGTTCTAAAGTACTGTGGTGCAATCAATCAGATAAAAGAGAGAGAGACAGAGACAGACAGACAGACAGACAGACAGAGGGGCAGACAGATAAGCATCGCAGCCTGGAGCTCTGGAGGCCTGAACCACATCACACTCCAGTGAGTGCACGAGTAGGCAAACATAAACGCTCGTGCAGATAAACGTGCACGAAAAACGTGCACTATCGTCATGCTCCATGTTATAAAGGTGACGTAGTCATACACGGTGTCATTGTGCAAAAATGCAGAAAGCCCAGCATACAGAGACACACACGAACATGCACGTATTGCACGACCAATTCCATCTCAGTAATAATAGCCTTTCTGTGGTGAACTAGTGGCGTTGCGGGGCAGTTGCTGGTGTAATTGCACGCTTACAGGCCCTCTATCTGTATTTATGCTGCTCATTTTGAAACACCTCTTACTGTGATTTACCTCGAACTACATAATTGAAAAAGAAAAATCAATAAAACTCACTTGAGGTTGCCGTCTCCCAGGAGTACAGGCTCCACTGGAATTAATAGATCCATAGACCCCCCCCACCCCCCTACCACCACCTCCACCACCTCCACCCACCTCCACCACCTCCACCCACCTACTACCTTGTTCTGCTGGGCAGGTACAGATAAAGCCCAGACGCTGCAATCTGATGCATCTTCTGGTCCCTGGCGTCCACGTGCAGGCGGCCGTAGGGTCGTCCGCTCTGGCCCACTCCAGCGCCACAGAAACACAGGAGCCCTCTCGCTGTGCGGCAAAATGGCGGATAAAACTGCTCTGTGGCATGGAGCTCGGCAGTCATCCGACTTTGGAGCTCGGATCTGACAAAGAAAGAGAGGGGCGGGAGAAAAGCCGCGTTGCACGCTCGGCGTGCTGTCTGCTGTACGCCCGATCGAGCCTGCACACTTCCTCTCAGATGTGGCGGGCGGGCGTGAGCACCTGGATCGATGGCGCTGCTTGTTTGATGTTACAGGGAGGCACGCAAGGCATATTGATCAGAGGATAATCGCAGAGAGCGCTCCACTCGTCTCAATAATTCAGAGGGAGGCTTACAGTGGGTGTAGCGCACGATGGCTGGCGTTACGGCATGCGGCTCATACGTTACGGGCCGAGAGAGAATGTAGGCTTCCCTACTATATATGGATGCCTGTTGTTGATCTCCTCTTAAAGACAGGGAATGTGTTTTCATCTAGGAGCTAGGAAACCTCTACTCTTAACTAACTTATTAACTACCATATTCTTTGGCTATAGTTTGGGGCAAAATGGTTTCTAAGGTTTCTAAACGTAAATGGGAGATCTGCAAAATCGAAAGACTGAAAGCTTTTTGCAGTGATCAGCTGCAGCCTTGAGACGGGTGTTTATGCACTGTGAGTAAAAGGCCCAGTGGAAAGATGAGGCTGCCTCTGCTATTGCACGTTGTAAGGTCAGAGCAGCCGTGTGGGAGGTGATGGGGGTCGTGCGTGGGGGGGTTGAGGGGTGAGGGGGCAGGGAGGAGGTGATGGGGGTCGTGGGTGGGGTGTTTAAGGGGTGAGGGGGCAGGGAGGAGGTGATGGGGGTCGTGGGTGGGGTGTTTAAGGGGTGAGGGGGCAGGGAGGAGGTGATGGGGGTCGTGAGTGGGGCGGTTGAGGGGTGAGGGGGCAGAGAGGAGGTGATGGGGGTCGTGGGTGGGGTGTTTAAGGGGTGAGGGGGCAGAGAGGAGGTGATGGGGTCGTGGGTGGGGTGTTTAAGGGGTGAGGGGGCAGAGAGGAGGTGCTGGGGGTCGTGGGTGGGGTGTTTAAGGGGTGAGGGGGCAGGGAGGAGGTGATGGGGGTCGTGGGTGGGGTGTTGAAGGGGTGAGGGGGCAGGGAGGATGTGATGGGGGTCGTGGGTGGGGCGGTTGAGGCGTGAGGGGGTAGGGAGGAGGTGCTGGGGGTCGTGGGTAGGGTGATTAAGGGGTGAGGGGGCAGAGAGGAGGTGCTGGGGGGGCAGTCTGTCCTCCCTTAACTTTTCCATTCATTTATGCCTTAATCTCTGCAGTTAGTGCATGAAGTTGGCTGTTTTGTTGTGTGTTGTATTGTGTATATGCACGTGTGTTTGTGTGTGTGTTTGTTTGTTTGGACGTCCTGCTCAGTAGGACAGACACATACACACACACACACACACACACACACACACACACACACACACACACACACACACACACACACACACATTCACGCACATACACACAGATGTGAAGCAGATACACTTTTAGCACCAAGAGCCAGTAAAGCAGAAAGCAGTGCAGCATTTAGGTGCAACTGCATAATGTTCACTACAGCTTAACAAGCTCCTGGTCTGCAGTGATCTCCATGTTTCTTTCCAACCTTTTCCATAGACAGAACCTATGACAGGACAGTGTTGTGCTTTACTGTAAGAGACGATCTGTGTTCTGGCAGGTGATGGTGTGTGTGTGTGTGTGTGTGTGTGTGTGTGTGTGTGTGTGTGTGTGTGTGTGAGGAGCTACAGTCTAATGCCTTCAGTGCTAGCACAGCTCTTAGACGTGTGGGATTATGTGGTAGAAGGTGAGCTGCCATGATGCACTGATTGAACTGTTGGCTGTTCTGTATCTGTCTCCCTCCCTCTGTTCTGATCTGCTGTAGCTGTTTTGAATGGGAAGGATATGGCTCATTAAAATGTTACAGTAATGTACAGCTGTTGCAGCGCTGTCTAATGCATCCTGACCTTGGCCACGGTGCTCTCAGTACTCTCTTTCACACGCTCTCTCTCTCTCTCTCTCTCTCTCTCTCTCACACACACACACACACACACACACACACACACACACACACACACACACACACACACACACACCGACTTTGTGAGCCGTGTCCCAGCATCACCTTAATGGGTTTCCGGCGCTGTTTTCCAGGTGTGCAGTATCGTTGGTTCACATGAAGATTGGTGTTTACAACCCCCTCTGATGGGCTGACTGGCTCGTGTTCGCTCTGTTACCTCTTACCCCATCACACACCCCACATGTTCACTTTGTGTTACCCTCTTACCCCGTCAAACACCCCTCGTGTTCGCTCTGTGTTACCTCTTACCCCGTCACACACCCCTCATGTTCACTCTGTGTTACCCTCTTACCCCATCACACACCCCACATGTTCACTTTGTGTTACCCTCTTACCCCGTCAAACACCCCTCGTGTTCGCTCTGTTACCTCTTACCCCGTCACACACCCCTCATGTTCACTCTGTGTTACCCTCTTACCCTGTCACACACCCCTCATGTTCGCTCTGTTACCTCTTACCCCGTCACACACCCCTCATGTTCATTCTGTGTTACCCTCTTACCCCATCACACACCCCTCATGTTCACTCTGTGTTACCTCTTACCCCGTCACACACCCCTCATGTTCACTCTGTTACCTCTTACCCCGTCACACACCCTTCATGTTCACTGTTACCTCTTACCCCATCACACACCCCTCATGTTCACTGTTACCTCTTACCCCGTCACACACCCCTCATGTTCACTCTGTGTTACCCTCTTACCACATCACACACCCCTCATGTTCGCTCTGGTACTCTTACCACATCACACATCCCTCATGTTCACTCTGTGTTACCTCTTACCCCATCACACACCCCTCATGTTCGCTCTGTTACCTCTTACCCCATCACACACCCCTCATGTTCACTCTGTGTTACCCTCTTACCCCATCACACACCCCTCATGTTCGCTCTGTTACCTCTTACCCCATCACACACCCCTCATGTTCATTCTGTGTTACCCTCTTACCACATCACACACCCCTCATGTTCACTCTGTGTTACCCTCTTACCCCATCACACACCCCTCATGTTCGCTCTGTTACCTCTTACCCCATCACACACCCCTCATGTTCATTCTGTGTTACCCTCTTACCCCGTCACACACCCCTCATGTTCGCTCTGTTACCTCTTACCCCATCACACACCCCTCATGTTCATTCTGTGTTACCCTCTTACCCCGTCACACACCCCTCATGTTCACTCTGTTACCTCTTACCCCATCACACACCCCTCATGTTCACTGTTACCTCTTACCCCGTCACACACCCCTCATGTTCACTCTGTGTTACCCTCTTACCCCATCACACACCCCTCATGTTCATTCTGTGTTACCCTCTTACCCCATCACACACCCCTCATGTTCATTCTGTGTTACCCTCTTACCCCATCACACACCCCTCATGTTCGCTCTGTTACCTCTTACCCCATCACACACCCCTCATGTTCATTCTGTGTTACCCTCTTACCCCGTCACACACCCCTCATGTTCACTCTGTTACCTCTTACCCCGTCACACACCCCTCATGTTCACTGTTACCTCTTACCCCATCACACACCCCTCATGTTCACTCTGTGTTACCCTCTTACCCCATCACACACCCCTCATGTTCATTCTGTGTTACCCTTTTACCCCATCACACACCCCTCATGTTCACTCTGTGTTACCTTTTACCCCATCACACACCCCTCATGTTCGCTCTGTTATTTCTTAACCCGTCACACACCCCTCATGTTCACTGTTACCTCTTACCCCGTCTCACACCCCTCATGTTCACTCTGTTATTTCTTACCCCGCCACACACCCCTCATGTTCACTCTGTGTTACCTCTTACCCTGTCACACACCCCTCATGTTCACTCTGTTAGTTCTTACCCCGTCACACACCCCTCATGTTCACTCTGTGTTACCTCTTAAACCATCACACACCCCTCATGTTCACTCTGTGTTACCTCTTACCCCGTCACACACCCCTCATGTTCACTCTGTTAACTCTTACCCCGTCACACACCCCTCATGTTCACTGTGTTATCTCTTACCCTGTCACACACCCCTCATGTTCACTCTGTGTTACCCTCTTACCCCATTACACACCCCTCATGTTCACTCTGTGTTACCTCTTACCCCGTCACACACCCCTCATGTTCACTCTGTTAACTCTTACCCCATCACACACCTCTCATGTTCGCTATGTGTTACCCTCTTACCCCATCACACACCCCTCTGGTTTCTTATTCTCTTCGTTCTTGCCCCCCCCCCCCATCCTCCCCAGCTCGTTATCTCAGTCAAATATTCTCTTAAAAAGTCCATACATGTCAGTGGAGCAGCAAGAGAACGACAATGCTGTTGAGTTAATTACTCATCATTTACAGCAGATGGCTGCAGATGATATGTAAATCACTGTGTGTGTGTGTGTGTGTGTGTGTGTGTGTGTGTCTGTGTGTGTGTGTGTGTGTGTGTGCAGAAAGAGAGAGACAGAGATTATATTGTCAGGAGGAGGGGATGATTTTACTCCTTGTAATAGATAGTTGATACCAACAACAGCTGCAATTACAGGTTGAAATTTTCAGCAATTATGTGCAACCTCTTTTATTCCCTTTTTACATATTAATGTCAAATATGTTAAATGTAAAATTACTTTGCATCTCTCAGAGAAACTGTTCATTTAAACACTCCCAAGTACAGGTGTAACACAAGGTTCCGACACCAGTAAGTTGACGACACCACAGAAGAGCAGTAAGACAGATCAAATGTAGTTGAGGGTTTATTAAAACAAATACATCAGACTCATGGGAGGATTGGAGGGGTAGCTGCTCACCTACAGGGGCAACACTACAAACAAGGAGCACAGCAATCATACAACCTAGCTACAAAACCACCCAACCATTTGGTGTGAACAGGGGTAAAACTATTACAGCTCATCAGAGATAAACCTCTGCAAAACCTGGACTAAGCCTGTGGTGAACAGCTAGACTCCTCACCCCAGCCAGTGGCCCCAATGCACAAGCTTAAACCCCACTAATAAAATAGAATTACCTTTATTAACTTTAAAAGAAGATCTAAAAGACGTACATCAAACACATGGCCGAATCCGAACTACTGCCCATGCTAAGCCACTGGCTAGAATAATTGGTGGCGCACAGTGTCCCAGTACCGGTTGGCCACCCAGTCGGAGACAAACAAAAAACAACTGAACACACACACACACAACCATACACCAAACCACACGTTGAAACGGCACCCACTCATACACTCTCCCAAATCTCAGCGAAACCCAACCACAAAGATCAAGCAAGTCACTGATAACTTAACCAGACCAGTCAAACAGCCTCAACACACAAACACACCAATGATGCCTCAACACACAAACACACCAATGATACCTCACACACCTACCACAGACACTCCAAAAAGAAATCAACCTGTACGCCACCAACCTTACCCCCTGCACAAAGGAGACCAAGAAAAACCCTGCTCAGCACCTCCAACTTCCTGCTTTTATAGGTGAGCAATCATCTCAAACTGGGCACTTCCTGTCACTCAGCGCCACAGCTCCCCTATTGTCCCAGCCCAGGCATTACACCCACCCTGAACACAGTCCATTCTGTTACATCCCCCTCCACTTTTCTGCAGCCTGTCCTCAGGCTGACCTCAAGCATCCCCATATCTTTCTGGTGGGATGCCTTTGGTAGTCCGATGTGACCGACAGGGTCCCCCAGCATCAGGGGCCGCCCCATCCTCTGTGGACGGTTGGGCAGGGGGAATGCAGGTTGTCAGAGGTGGTAGAAACCAGGTCGGTGGGAACAACCAAGGGTTTGAGGGCCCAGCCTCACTGGCAGCTTGGGTTAAGGGTCCATATCCATCTGTGGCTGCCGCCGCTTCTTCCCCAGGAGCCTGTAAAGACAGAGGACATGGCCGCAGCAACTTCCTATGCAAAACCCTTTCTTTCCCACTTCCCTTTTCAGGCTTAACAACATAAACAGGTATGTCAAGGTTCGGTTGTTTAATCACCACATAGGGCGTACTGCTCCAGAAATTAGCCAATTTGCCCTGTCCCTTAGGACCAACATTACGGACCAACACCCGTTCTCCCACCATTAAAGGACCCAAAAGACCCCGATTGTCATGTTGCTTCTTTTGATGTTGCCCTGCCCTGCCCGTCAACTCCCCAGCTCTCCTGTAGGCATAATGTAGGCGCTCATGGTGTCTTCTCACCCACTCCTCCACAGTACTCTGTTCCTCCACAGGGTGTCCCAGCATCACATCCAAGGGGATCCTGACATGCCGGCCAAACATGAGATAGGATGGTGTATACCCTGTGGAACTATGGACAGTGTTATTATAGGCATGCAGCATTTCGGGTAAGTAATCAGCCCACCTTTGTTTCTTTTCATCCACCAGGGTTCCCAACATTCCAAGTAGGGTCCGGTTGAAGCGCTCGGTGAGGCCATTACCCTCAGGATGGTAGGGAGTGGTATGACTCTTTTTACAGCCATATAGTTCACAGAGCTGCTTTACTACTGCCGCCTCAAAGTTTGGACCCTGGTCTGAATGGAACAAGGATGGACAACCAAAGTACTGTATGACCTGCTGCCACATAACCCTCACTGTGGTGGCCGCCGTTTGGTCCCGGGTGGCTGCAGCCCAGGCGAACTTGGTGAAGTGATCGGTCAGCACCATAATATTTTGGAAGCCTCCGACGGCAGCTTCAAGAGACAAAAAGTCCATTGTGACCAGTTCGAGAGGGTAAGAAGCAGCAACAGGGGTCAACCCAACAGCTGAAGTGCCCGGCCTTTTCCTAAGGGCGCACTGTGGACATTCCGCACACCATTTCTGAACGTCAATAGCCATGTGTGGCCAATAGTAATTTGTCTGCAGCATTTTCAAGGTTTTTTCAGTAGCGAAATGGCCCATCTTGTCATGACAACAAGTAAATGCCTCCTTCTGAAGACTTTGAGGGAGGAGGAGCTGGTACCGTGGCATATTAGTGTTTGGGTCTTGGGTGCAACGATATAGCACCCCCTCTTGAAGCTGCAAACGGGGCATCTCCTTCAACAGCCTCAGTACATTGGGAGCTTCCCTTTGTCGTTCGTCCCACAGCAATGGTCTCCTCCTCTGGAAGACATGCAATACGCGAGAGATTACAGAGTCCTGCTGCTGCACTTCTGCCCACCTTTCCATTGTCCAGTCCTGTCCTATTCTGGAACCCCCAGAAGGTTGTGGCCGGTCTGGTGCTGGTCCGCTACAGGCCACTGAGCTGGACCCCAAGAGGCAAGCTTGCACCACTTCGACGGCCACCTCTTGGAACCCGGGAACCTCCATACCATAGTCGTCCTCTGGCACCACTGCAGCACCTACTGGGTAGCGGGACAGAACATCAGCGTTTACATTTGCTTTGCCAGAACGATGTTTGACCTGGAATCTGTAACTAGCCAGCCGAGCCACCCACCGCTGCTCCACCGCCCCTAATCGTGCTGTGGCCAGATGTGCAAGGGGATTGTTGTCAGTATATACAGTGAAGTCTGAGCCGAGGAGGTACTCGTGGAATTTTTCAGTGATGGCCCATTTAAGAGCCAGTAGTTCCAGTTTGAAAGAGCTATAATTAGCATCATTGCGTTCTGCACCCTGGAGACCCCTACTGGCATAAGCAATAACTTTCTCCTGTCCGTCCTGTCTTTGTGAGAGCACGGCCCCTAGGCCTCTGTGGCTTGCATCTGTATAAAGCAGAAAGGGTAGCGTAAAATCTGCAAATGCCAGGACTGGTGCCTGCACAAGACCTTGTTTAAGGGATTCAAAAGCTGCTCCACAGTCATTAGACCAATCCCAAGGAGGGCATAAGGCTTTGGCCTTAGATTTCTTAGTAGGGTGCCCCCCCAGTAGCTTATGCAGTGGTGTTGCTATTTGTGAGAACCCCTTCACAAACCTGCGATAGTACCCAGCCAGGCCAAGGAAGGCTCGCAACTCTGTAATAGACTTTGGTACCTTCCACTGCTGAACAGCCATCACCTTATCGGGGTCTGGAGCTATACCAGCATCAGACACCACGTGACCCAGATATTGGACACTGCTTCTGAGAAGCTTGCATTTGTCTGGTTTCAACTTTAGGCCCTGCTGGGAAAGGCGAGAAAAAACAAAATCAAGGCGGTCAAGGTGGCTACTAAAGTCTGCAGCAAAAACGATCACATCATCCAAATAAATCAGCAGTGATTGATAGTTTTGATCCCCCAAGCAGCTCTCCATTAGGCGTTGGAAGCTTGCCGGTGCATTGCACAGACCAAACGGCATTCGTTGGAACTCGAATAGCCCCATAGGAGTGGTGAAAGCAGTTTTATCCATATCCTTTTGATGCATTTTGACTTGCCAGTAACCAGATGCAAGGTCAAGAGTAGAGTACCAGCGGGCCTTCTTTAAGCTGGCTAACGCTTCTTCCACCCGAGGTAGGGGATAGGAGTCCTTTCTGGTTACCTGGTTCAGCTGCCTATAGTCTACACAAAACCGAATGGAGCCATCCTTCTTTCGTACTAGGACTATAGGGGAAGACCATGGGCTTGAACTAGGTTTGATTATATCAGCATCCAACATTCGTTTTATCAGAGCTTTGACCTCACCATACAGATTAGGAGGGATCTGTCGATACCTCTGTCTGATTGGTGCTGCATCACCTGTTGGGATCTCATGTAAAATAGTCTCCGTACAGCCATAGTCCTCCTCATGCTGTGAAAAGACAGACTGGTGTTTGATCAACAGTGTGGCCAGTTTTTCTTTTTGCTCAGCTGACAGCTGAACCCCTTCTAGATCAAATTGAGGTGGTGAATTGGTGTTCACACTACCTACTCCCACGACCTTGACGGGCACCTCGCCAACATCATTGGGGGCAAACTGCAAGTCAGGACAGTCATCAAACACTTCACACCCACTTAATGTCAGCAATTCTCCCAATTTTTGGTATGGATACACGGCCAATGGTGTAGCACTGATATTCCTAACACGCACCTGCATCTGGCCATTTTTCACCTTCACCAAAGTACGAGCCACCAGCAGGCCATCTCTGGTAGGTAGCGGCTCCATGAGGGCTTCATAACTTCGACCACAAGGTCCGTTTCGAGCTCTGCAGCTCAACAGCACCTCGCAATTACCTGGCACTGTGACAGGGCGCCGACTAGCCAGACGGGCATAGCCCACAAAGCCCTCTGGTGAAGTGAAGCGATGCTCTTTTTGGCAGATATGCATAGCTTTCTGCCACGTCACTTTTCCCAAGGCATTCAATGGTGGTGGATTCTTGACAACACGGGGGCCGCTCTTCTGAAACAAAACTTGCCACACTTCTTTGATAATATTCATCCCCACTAGTGCAGAGACTGTCAGGCATGAATTCTTTACCACAATTACGCCCACATTCTCTAGCTCTACACCAGCAATGTCCACCTGAAGCGTTATGTAACCCAGATATGGTATCTCTTTGCCATTAGCTGCCCTCAACTTTAGCAAAGAAGTGGGATCCCTTAACCGCTGACCATTCTTTCCAAAGTGTTCTTCAAACCAGTCCTGACGCATCATGGATACTTGAGAGCCCGTATCCAGTAAGCATGAAACAGTCACTCCATCCATGGACACCTGAATCATTGGGCATTCTCCAACAAGATCGCATGGGGGCACACTAGTGCTTGAAGGGCCATTTACTACTGTGGAGTTAACTACTTGCAGTGACAGAGGGCTTGGATAGGATAGGTCAGGTGTTGGTGTAGACAGCGTCAAGGGGGACGGGTTTACTGGTGGAACGAAAACAATGTCCTGGGAGACTGATTTAAAAGTTGCAGGGTTTACTGCAGACACTACCTGGGAAGGAGTAGGGCATGAATTTTCCTCTGTATGTAATGGATCATTTGCCAGTAGGCCTACTGTTCGATCCTCAACGGTAGGGGGCACTAGTTTAAAGTGGGCTGTAGGTTCTGCTTAGGACACTGGCGGGCAATGTGACCAGGAGTCCTACAGTTAAAGCATATAGGGCGCCCTTGGTCATCATACTCACGGGGCCTAGGCTGTTGGCCTGCCCGTTGGTGTCTTGGGCCTGGGGAATAGCTGCGTGACCTTTGAGGGACCTCCAATGAGCCATTGCTCTGGGGACTCCCCTGCTGTCTTGCCTTCTGGAACTCTTCCCTTATACCCTGCAAGAGGGTCTGGGAAAGAGTATTCACCTGGAGTTCGACTTCCTTTGCCAGCTCCACCTTCAATTCCCCTTTTAGTTTCTTAAGATAATCATCCCACGGTTGCTTTTGTGGGGCATTCCTCACTGTTCCACAATAAGCATGGCCCTCTTCCTCTAACCCTGCACGCAGTACAGCCTCAGTCTTCACATCTGAAAATGTAAGGGCATTACTCAATGTTACCTTCAACCTCAGGTCCCTCTTCAGCCCTTCATCTGAAAGTCCAGAGATGAACTGGTCTCGCATCAGCACCTCTGGATTCAGGATATTTGCAGAGTCATTCACCATCATCTTCTGCCAACACTCCTGTAAACGGAGCGCGAAGCCTCTCACACTCTCTTCTGAGTGTTGCCTACACTTGAAAAAAAGTGAACGAGTGACTGAAGCACAGGCATGGCTAGCATATAAATCGTTAAGTTTTTGGAAAACTTTTGCCACTGTATCTTTGTCAGTGTTAGGCAGAATGGCCATCTCCCTCTTTGCTTCTCCATCTAAGCAGCTAAAAACCCAATCAATTTGATTTTCTTCAGGTATAGCATACATTCTAAACCACATTTCCAAATCACCCTTCCATTGCTTAAAAGAAATATCATCTGCCCCTCGCCCCCCTGAGAATCTAGAGCAAGGCATCATATATGGAAAGAGGGATGGCATAGAAAAAGCTCTTGGTCTCCCAACTCCCTCATTCCGACTTTGAGACATCTTCAATGGTGTAACAACCTTAAAATACTGGTCCTGCCGGCTACGCCAAGATGTAACACAAGGTTCCGACACCAGTAAGTTGACGACACCACAGAAGAGCAGTAAGACAGATCAAATGTAGTTGAGGGTTTATTAAAACAAATACATCAGACTCATGGGAGGATTGGAGGGGTAGCTGCTCACCTACAGGGGCAACACTACAAACAAGGAGCACAGCAATCATACAACCTAGCTACAAAACCACCCAACCATTTGGTGTGAACAGGGGTAAAACTATTACAGCTCATCAGAGATAAACCTCTGCAAAACCTGGACTAAGCCTGTGGTGAACAGCTAGACTCCTCACCCCAGCCAGTGGCCCCAATGCACAAGCTTAAACCCCACTAATAAAATAGAATTACCTTTATTAACTTTAAAAGAAGATCTAAAAGACGTACATCAAACACATGGCCGAATCCGAACTACTGCCCATGCTAAGCCACTGGCTAGAATAATTGGTGGCGCACAGTGTCCCAGTACCGGTTGGCCACCCAGTCGGAGACAAACAAAAAACAACTGAACACACACACACACAACCATACACCAAACCACACGTTGAAACGGCACCCACTCATACACTCTCCCAAATCTCAGCGAAACCCAACCACAAAGATCAAGCAAGTCACTGATAACTTAACCAGACCAGTCAAACAGCCTCAACACACAAACACACCAATGATGCCTCAACACACAAACACACCAATGATACCTCACACACCTACCACAGACACTCCAAAAAGAAATCAACCTGTACGCCACCAACCTTACCCCCTGCACAAAGGAGACCAAGAAAAACCCTGCTCAGCACCTCCAACTTCCTGCTTTTATAGGTGAGCAATCATCTCAAACTGGGCACTTCCTGTCACTCAGCGCCACAGCTCCCCTATTGTCCCAGCCCAGGCATTACACCCACCCTGAACACAGTCCATTCTGTTACACAGGCTTAACAATACTGCTCTATAATTAGCATATATAACCACATTCCTTGTTTTTCACCTTTTAAAATATAGTTTTGAGTGGGTTTTTCTCAACTCTGAAGTGCACCTGCACACACATGCGGTGTGTCTGACAGCAACGTACAATACTTCCCATGACTTTGAGGTCGGCAGGCAGATCGATGTAGGCCGTCTCTCTCTCTCTCTCTCTCTCTCTCGTGTGCATGGTGGGTGGAGCCAGCATGTGACCCAGAGCAGCAGTGAGCCAAAGGCAGCAGTGAGCTCACAGAGCAACACGGCTACACTCCATCTTACTGCCCCTCCGTCAGCACAGGTGGCGGGAAATGAGACTCCGCCCACCTGCTTGGCGTTTCCCTCACCCGGTCGCCATCACCCTTAGTGTAAGTTCAGTGTGTATGTGTCTGAAGCTCTGCAGTGTGTCTGTATCCATTCCCCATATCAGTGTGTTTTGAAAAGATTACCATGTAATTAAATGCCCCATCAAGATGTTTTTGGAGGGGTGGGGGTGGGGTGGGGGTGTAATGGTAGTGAGGATATAGTTGTGCAGATACGCAGGTCTTTTTACCC
Source organism: Brachyhypopomus gauderio (assembly GCF_052324685.1). Lineage (NCBI taxonomy): Eukaryota > Metazoa > Chordata > Actinopteri > Gymnotiformes > Hypopomidae > Brachyhypopomus > Brachyhypopomus gauderio. Next base: position 33,356,984 of record NC_135217.1, read on the forward strand.
TGTAGTTCCAATACAAAGATTTATTGACAGCTAGTTTATTGACAGAATTCACTGCTGCCTTTAATAGGTGGTTGAAACAGATGGTGTTGTATAAGTCTGTGGAAATCCAAACTATAATATACAATTTGTGAATCATCCTCCAGTATGACCACTGGCTTTACTATCACCTCATTTCAAAGATACTGATTCAATCAGTGCAGTTGTGATTCCAACAGCATCCGTGTTCCTGGATACGTGCTAGTAACAGACCCTGAGCTCCGTGCTGTGTGTCCAGGGACACTGTCCCACTCCTACAGAGCAAAATCCCACTAATAACCCAAGACACACTGCATATGGCCTCCCTCAACATGCTGATCTCACAGGACGGTAGATTCACGCTGCTGCCGTGAGCTGGTGCCGTGGGCGTGCACTGTGTTTCAGCACACGTTTTAGTGCAGGTTTCAGCAGAGTGCGGGTTTTCCTCAGACCGGCAGGAGACATTCTAAATCCAGAATCCACAATTTGCCACACACCTTTATCAGTATTCACAAACGTTGCAATTTGTGTTTTATTATACACCATAGTAATGGCCAAAAAAGGTAGTCAGTCATAGAAAGAACTGGCTTCAATGCAACGAGGACCTCTGTTGGTGGAAACATAACATGTGCACCGTGATTGCATAGGACACAATTCTAACATGGTTCAAAATTCTTTGTCAGTCTTCAGTTGGTACATAATGAAATAATATGCAAAGCACTGGACATGAGCGCTGTTCTCTGAACACACGTGTACTGACATTCACTGCCTCATCTGCCATCTGCGTCCAGTTCCTAATGACCCGACCATTTTACATTAATGCTGGATGGACTGAATGCAAGGCAAAGCAGAAACCATGTTGAGGAACACTTAAGAAACGAGGTAAGTTGAGCTTTCTTTGCAGAAATCAGTCTTGTTTTTTCCTCTACGGTAGACAACATGTGGTCTAGACAGCTGTATCATCATTTCTTGACTTTTGGAGCTACTTTTTCTCGTAGCTGAAGTCTCTGGTACTTGGCTCTGTAATCTGCACTCGAAAGAGCCGGTCTGGACATGCCAGACTCAGGTTGTTCCACCGTGTCTTAATTTCCTCCACCTCGTGCCCAGATCCATCACTTGCCGGTCCCTCTCTTCTAACAGCAGGAAAGGACGTTCATCATGACATGAGAATGATGGTCCCGGTCAACACCCTCAGTCCACAGACTGGCGCTCGCTGGAAGTTCAGCTCTGCCACAGCCATTTTGGTGGGAAAGTCAATCTCAGGAAATCCGCCTTTGAACAGGCCTGCCGTTCACTCACAGGTGAAATTACAGCATCTCTCACTTCTGAGTCAGTCAGAACTGTTCCTGGATGACGTTTATAAGCGCGTGCTCGTGTTTGCAGTCCGCCACCAGCATTTGCAACCACGCTTGTTAACTGTTTTGACAGGCTGCGAGCATTTTGCGGTCTTTAATCGCAGGAAACGAGGAGATGGGTTCAGTGATTCTTCCTCCACACGGAGGCGTGTGGCCTGCAAACAAAAAGGGTCTGGAGATAGAGGCACGAGGAAGAGGAGCAGGGGCGTCAGGAGCCCCGGGAGTGCCGTGTCATCCCGTTCACGTCCTTTGTGCGCTCAACAAAACCTCGCACATCCTGTCACGCTCCACGGGCGGCGAGGTCAGTGTGGCAGGAACCGTTCTCATCATAGACAATAAAGCCTGACAGAGGTCATTAACTGCATTAATTGTGCTGAGGCACCTACACGTATTTCATTTTATCTCCTGTTTACGGAAGTGTTCCGGTGGTTCGCTGCAGTCGTGTGATATGAAGCTGCATCCCTCGGTGTGGTGGGCTCGCCGCACACACTGCTAGAGCGGCTAGAAGCTTAGTTAAACGCACTTTTGCAGTGGATTGCCTTTAAATTGAGTAATTAGATGCACACTCTGAGGTGAGGCTGGCAGGAATAAGGGCACATGTCTCTCTAGGGTTATGGAGCTTTGATGGAGGTTCTCACACGTTTGCTGCCGCATATACACACCTGCTCAGCCTGTAAGAATCACAGGTCTTTTTTGCCCCCCACACTTACACACACTATATTACACGCACACTCGCAGGCACAGAAGCACGTGCACGCGCGCACACGCACCGCACGCGTGCATCTAGCCTGAGGAAGCGTGCGCGCGGCTCTTTGATCTGGGCCGATTGCTGGGTAAACAGGGGTCCTCTCCCCGAGCAGAAAGCCATTATGCTCTCCGTGTGCGCTGCTGCTTGTCATGCATTGGCTGGCTCAGATCCCGGCGAATCAAAGGTGTCCGTCCTGCCTCGAGCGCGTCCATGAATATTTATGAGGCGCTGTGCAGCCCGCGCAGCCCTGTGATGTAATTGCAGTGGCGTGCGGCTCGAGCGCCACGGTGAAAAGCCCCCCACGCCAAATCAAAGCGGCAACATGGCCACGCCCGCCCGCTGCAGCGCCGGGCTTTATTCAGGATCAACATGACTTATGCTAGAAAACATTTCTTCTCTCTTTTTGAGGGCCACCGTTGGCAATGGCGATGGCCTCGTGGAAGCCCCCCAGGTCCCAGAGACCTCAGATTTAATGACTGCTTCCGCACTTTCACGACGCAGCGCGTCACGTCCATTGATCAGCCTTCATCGCCCTCCTGCCCGGGGGCTTCATTCGATCTGCTTCAGTCTAGTCCATTTAAGTAGTTTATTGTATTCTCTAGCTGGGAGTACAGGAGGAGAAAACTTCTGCACAAACAACAAATGAAGACCTGAACAGTGTGCTAGAAACCCCCCCCCATAAACTGTGTTGTTCAAATTGTGGCATTTGGGAAAACACTGCAGAAGAAAAGAAGGATTTTTAGTTTTTCGGCAGAGAGGAGCTCTGAGGAATCAATACAGTGTCCTCGTGCTCTGTCAGAGTCAGACAGGAGCAGAGCGCGGTGAAAATGTCTAATATTCAAACTCGGCAAAATCTTGGGGAGCACCCGCATCCCAGGCAAAAATACAACCAACTTAAGTTATTTTCATAAGACTTAAATACATGTGCATACAGGAAACTGAGACTGCTGGTTAAATGAAATTAACCCTTTAAACGACGTGTGTGTTTACAGCAGTCTGGTGTTAGTATTCAGGGCCTGACCCACCCATCAGGTCTGTGGTCTTCATCTCCTGTCTCACCACTGAGGGACTGCCACAGTCTGAGGGTCTCTATTCATGCAGTGACCATCTGCTTGCCACACACACACACACACACACACACACACACACACACACACACACACACACACACACACACACACACACAAACACACAGCAAAGCAGCACATTCATACATATCTGACAAGGGTAATGAGGGACTGTCATTAACCTCTCAGTGCAGCAGACTCTACAGAAGGATAAAGGGCACCTACAGTACCCAGCCCTGACGGCAGGGACACGTCAAACCGCGCTCACCTTCCATGACTGTCCTTCATCTCCCATGCTACAGCACAGCTACACATGCATGGCTGTGTCAGGAGGACTGCAGAGGTTCACACATCTTGACATTAGTTCAGAAGGGATTTTTAAGCACATTGTATTGGTGCATGTGTCTAAATTAAAGTTCTAAAACTAGAACTTCAAAGCTCCAAACTCCGAAATTATTTTCTGGCAACAATGCCCTAAGAGGCCAGGGTGTAAATACATGTTTATTGCAGATGATTACACACTTACATTTGCATAGGATTCTCTGCACGAACCAATTTTGCATTCGAGCAAAAACTCCATCATCTTGCATTATGCACAACTGCCACATTTGCACGAGTGGTTTGAATATTCTTCACTTGAAATTCTTGCGCAACCAGAAACTGTAAAATACTATAACATTAACAACATTTCAACGTGCACCAAAAATATATATATCTGCGTATCTAATTACATCAAGACAACAGCACTAAAATGAGGAGCCCCCATCCTGAAAGTCTATGGCTGCGATATACAATCCGATACAAAGCGATATACAATCCCTCGCTTTTGTTTGCCTCTTGCTTGTCCTGGATCTATCACTCTTGTAGGGAGTGGTGTGTGTCAGATCAGAGAGCGTTATGTGGGGGGGGGGGGGGGGGGGGTGCTGTAATCTGAGGCACAAGCCGTTCTGTGGATCCAGACCCAGTTCTGTCATGTTCTTCATGTGGACTCCTGAGCTTTGTGAGGGGCCACTAGGAGAAGATCTGCTCTTCCCGTGCATACAGCCGCACGGGGCCAGGGGCCTCTGCCTGGTCACGCCAGTGTTGGGAGCAAGAGAACAGTGCACTCACACCGAAGACTGATCACCATTTCATGGTCATGGAAGAACAGCGATTGTAGAGAATCTGATTAACGCACGGTGAACAAGAGGTTTCTCCAAGGGACATGCTGCTAATAACATTGGGCTGTGCTTATTAGAATGTTTGATTTGAGTTAAAGAGATGGAAAGAATGTGTGTGTGACTAGGAGAGGGGGAAAATGTGTGTGTGTGTGTGTGTGTCAGAGAGAGAAGCAAGAAGAGAGAGAGAGAGAGAGAGAGAGAGAGAGAGAAGAGAGAGAAGAGAGAGAGAGAGAGAGAAAGAAACAGGGGGCTCTGATGCCCAGTGGGACATCCTTTGTGAGTTGGGATCCAGATAAATTAATGAGACACTTTGTCAGTGGTAGTAACTGCAGTGATTCCAAATCATAAGTCCCTCAGGTGTCCCTCAGGTGTCCCTCAGGTGTCCTGCGGCTGAGCTGCCTGTCTTTGGGCTTCAGAGCATCTGGGACCATCCACCTCCACCTCCTCCCATCTGATCTTCTGCTGGTCTCACCCAGAATCCTGGGCCTTCGGCAGGAAGTGCACGTGTCAGCGTATGGGTGCGTGGTGACGCCACAGCAGGGCCGGCGCTAGGGGGGGGCAGAGGGGGGCATTGCCCCCCCAAATTGTGTCTTTGCCCCCCCAAGCACAATGCAAGCAACGGCTTTTTTAATTATCTCTGAACCAATCACAAAAATGCATTTTGCTTTACAGCGTGAAGATATTTCCTTGCTTATTCCTGATTGGCTCTTTGAGTCATATAAAAATCGGCAGACCGCCCCAAATGGTTCAGTTCGGCAGTATATGTTCTGTTAGTGTGAGTGAAAGACAGGTATACTGGTAAACACTCTTCTGAGTTTAAACTGACTTCCACATGATAATATTTGCTTAACTGTGGTTTTTCGTTGCTTTAATGTTACTCACCTCTTACATAGGTGTTGCTTAAATTATTTTATTAGCCGTTAGCGGTTAGGCTAACTTGGTTCTCCTAAACCTGCGCGAACGGCGGAAGCGTTTAAATACTTGCCGCGCAGTGTTGTCCGAAACGATATGTGGTAATAAAAAACAGGGGAATGAACATTTACCTGACGAATTTTAATGTTGCTTTTTCAGATTTGAAAAGTGCTGGAATTTAGGCTAAAGTACTTGAAAATGTTGAAATTGTAACTACTTCGTTTCACAACAAATATCTGACTGAATCGTTCTCTTGTCTTAGGTTAACAAATACGAGCCTCTTGTAATTCCAGGACGAAACATGAGAGAACGTGAAGACGTTAAGATTGGGCGTTTTGAAAGTGTGATTAAAAAAGCGAATTATTTTGAGTATATGTATAAATATTTAACTTAATTAAGTTTAACGTGCTGAGAAATATTGAACTGGACCTTTAAAGTGAGGTACAAGTGCTTTAATTCCACCTTGTATAGGTGTATGAACCCGGCAAACATGACATTGTTCATTGCGCTGAGGCGCGGCGCGCGCGAAGTTACAAAATTCGAGAGGTGCACGACAGCGCGCGAGGCTGCTCTTTCCCCCGTGCAAGCCGTCGCGGCAGGGCCGGCGCCACGGGGGGGCGAATGGGGGCGTCGCCCCCTCAGTCGAGGTGTCCCGCCCCCTCAATGTAAAAAATAAGACCCATTTATTTTACAACAATCGCTACATGGTGCTCCCTCGGCCGCTCGACAATCGTTACACGCTACACTACATTCCCCACAATGCAACGGTAGCCTGCGAAGTCACTGCAGCGCGAAGCGTCGCGAGGGTCCGCGCGGCGAAAATGACGTAATCGCAGTGGCTCCGCCAGCGCAATGAACAAAGTCATGTTTGCAGGGTTCATACACCTTTATAAGGTGGAATTCAAGCACTTGTACGTCACTTTAAAGGTCCATTTCAATATTTTCCAGCACGTTAAACTTAAATATGTTAAATATTTATACATATACTCGAAATGATTCGAAATAATTCGCTTTTTATTCACATTATTTAATGGTTGTTTATTTTCCCCAATCTTAACGTCTTCACGTTCTCTCATGTTTCGTCCTGGAATTACAAGAGGCTCGTATTTGTTAACGTAATACAAGAGAACTGTTCAGTCAGACAGATATTTGTTGTGAAACGAAGTAGTTACAATTTAAAACATTTTCAAGTACTTTAGCCTAAATTGCAGCACTTTTCAAACCTGCAACACAAAGCAACATTAAAATTCGGAGTCGCGCACTATGGTCACTCGCGAAAGTATAAACCTAAATCAGCAGTCAGAGCAGACATCAACGTTCAGCTATCCCCCTTCTCAAAAATGACTAAATGTAAGGTGGACACTGAGAACGGGTTTCAAGCCAGGTGGGAGGCAGAGTACATGTTCACGGAGGTAAAAGGTAAACCTGTGTGTCTTCTGTGTGTCTTCATGTGATTTTTCTTTGAAGGAAGTTTGCTTTTATCTGTTTGCCTATTGAAAAATGTTTTCACTTGAAATTACTGACAGATCCATAAGAAAATATTGCTTTATTCATTTAAACATTAAATAATATACACTGTGTTAGGTCTTGGTTCAATAGGCTATGTGCAATCATTTCAATATGTTTTAATAAACATTGAACCAGTCCGGCCCTCGGCTTGTAACAAATTTGTTTTTTTGGCCCTCGGTGTATTTGACTTTGACATCCCTGGTTTAAACGATTCCTCGCCATCACAGCCAGTATTGTTATACTGTGCATAAATACCGCATTGTACCAGTACGTTTCATAACATCAATAAAAACTTCAATACTTTACCAGATTTTTTACAATTAAAGTGCAGTAGATAGATTTCTTATTTTATGTACTTTCATATTTTTTTCTTTTTCAAAATAGAAATGTGACGAATACTCCCTTTTATAACAGAATTTGTATTCTTTTGTTTTCTTTATATTTTAATTTCCCAGTAATATAAATATTCTCAGTCATTCCTATTTCCATGTTTGAATATTCTCAGTCTGTGTATAGGTACATTTGTCAGCCTTTCATGAAATAGAGTTGTTCTATTAGTAATGGCAGTATTGAAATGAAATACAATTAGATAATCTTTGTTCTCCATTTACATAATCAACATGTATTTTTTAATCATTGTGTTTTAAGTTTTAAGTTCGAAAATGTGCATTTTTATTTCTTTACCTAATACATCACTTTAAGCCAGTATCAATAGTCATCATTCATGCACAAATCAAGCCTTGAATATATTTCTGGCTTCATAAACATGACTATCAACATGCCCCCTCATTATGTTTTACTGCCCCCCCAAGCAAAGCAGTCCAGAACCGGGGCTGCGCCACAGACATCCTTAAACCCGGCGAGACATAAGATGGATGGGGGGGGGGGGGGGGCGTAATCGGATCATTGGCTAAAACGAGTTGAGTCGATGTGATCAATAGAAACTGCACATGCAGCAAAGAGGCCTTAATGGCCCTTAATCTCCATTAGGTATTACAGGGGGAAGTTGGATGCCTGTGGCTGCAGAGGGTTCGGCCCCTAAGCAGGTCAGCGGAGTGGTCCGCAGCCCCTGAGAGGCAGTAGTGACACGTCTCACTCCGAGGCTTGAGGTCTTCATGTGCGCCTGGGCGAAGGTGTTGCTGATAAAACGTTCTTAGGACATCTTTTGAGGATGTTCTATTAGCATGAGGTTTTTGTGTTTGTAATATTCTACACCTGTCAGGTGTAAATCCATGAAGCAACCAACTAGCTTAATCTGAGCATGATATAGCTAGGTGAATCATTTTGGCTGGATCATAATTATATTTCCCAAATGAGTCTATAGAAGCTTTGAGAAAAGGGTGACTCTGAAAACACTGAAATGGGAAAAGTACATTTTCTCCTTTATGTTGAGTTAGTCTTATTTTTCTCCTTTCTGTCCATCTTCGATCTCATCAGACTTGTATACCGTCTTCCCCAGAGCTCGTTGGGTTTGCTAGCCAATAACTGAAACCTCACTGGTAAGTTCGTGGAACAAAATCATGAGACAAATTGATATTCAAAGGCTGTTACTAAATGACGTCTATTACCTGGACCAGTTTGAGAAAGTTCTTCATGCCTCTGCTGAGTTTGAGCTCCATTAATGAGTCTTGAGGACACTCACTGTGTTTGAGAGCAGACTGCACATCTGTAATGTTACTGGAAGAAGTGCTTACTGCACTGCAAATGTTTTCTCATTTACAGAATATTGCAATCTGTGTGTTTTATTTCAGTGATCAGTGAATTAACAAAATAATGGATTATAATTAGTTATTACTTTTTATAAATTACTATTTATGTTGGTAGGCTTATAAAAATAAGTAAATAGTGATTATGAGCTCATCAGTCTCTAATAACCCAGAGATCTGTCTGCTGAGCACGGCAACACTGACACGCACACACACACACACACACATTAAAACTGACACCTCTCTTTGGATCCTCTGACCTATACCGAGAGAATTAGCCTCAATTCCAAATACTGTTTACACATAATTCTGTGATGATTAGGCCTGAATTATGTTAACTAGATTTTGTTTATTTTCCATTATGTGCCCTTGTACCATACTAAACAAGTATGCATTGCCTCTCTTGATTATGATTCTCATTAGCATGAGGTAAACATTGGGCAAGTGCCTTAAGTTAAAAATATAAAATAAAAAAGGGTCTTTAAATGCCGAATGTACTTAATTGTGTTTGGAACGAAGCCCAGGATCTCAACCACTTTACATAGACTAAGTGATTAACAAACATTGTAATTGATTTATGCTGAACTCTAAATACCTCCAAAAACTGCACTTAAGCATTCTTGGTTTGAGAATATTCTCACTCTCCAGTGAAGAAGTGATATTTCCCAAATATCACATATTATATCCAGGATAACAGGAGAAGGTTGCAGGCACTTCTGCTGCCTGGTGGGCAGTGTAAGCACTTTCTTCAGGCCCATCAGCCAGGTTCTTCTACAGCTGGAAACAGGAGCTGGGGGCTTCATGCATCATTGTGTGAAATGAAACAGTTGAAAGGAAGGACGTGTGTGTGGTCAGATTATTCTCTGCTGGACCATCTGTGTCTTCTCAAGGACTGAGAATAGACTGGAGTGGAGCTGAGGCAAGGAAGCAGGATAGTGTGATGCAAATCTTCAACCACTTGGCTAACTGCACACGATAAAACAATCATAGATTTATTGTTTCAAAGGGTCAGAGGATTCAGTTTTTTTTGACAGATACATGTCCATCTTTGAGAAGGTGCTCAGAGCTCAGGCACTCAAAAACTAGACATGAAAAGTGAGGAAACAAGGACGCGTGGAATTTGTTTCACTCCTTTCGGTGCGGTGAGAAACACCAGTTATTTGGAGACATGTGTTTGGAGGCCTATTAAAAGCACAGGCAGCAAAATTAGCCCAAAAACTAGGAGTGGGGGATAAAGAAACCATAAAATTCAAGGTTAAGAAAAACAAACAAAGAAAAAAAAAACCCATTAACTGGTTTGTACAACAACTTGTATTTGTTATAACTGGCTGAGACTTTTTTCAGATTTAGTAATTACTCAAGTGATTTATTAGCCAGTGGTAGTTTCTCCTGTCAAAGTTTGGGATGCATTAGGAAAAGCTACATTATGTGGCCAAATTTCTTTCCATTTTAAAAACGTAATACAGCATATATCTCTGAAGGCCTGGCACAGTAATGAACCCGGCCCCACAAATAATTGCTAAAATGTTGCAAAAACATTAATTATAATGTATCATCATGCATAAAATATCTGTGAAATTTATGTGAATCTTCCCTGACATAAAATGGGTTCTCGAGTGTTGGGTGCATAACAATATATAAGCAAATGACGCCATCTAGCGACAAAGTTGTCTATGACATCGCCTTCCATCAAACAAAAGAATAGAGACCAAGTGAACTGAACGGTTCATATGCAGAAGTCACACTCAACCATACAGAAAACTGGGGGGCAAGTGGTAAATGATGAGGAATTCTGACTCATGGAGAGTAAAAACGACACTATGGCTGCTGCAGTCTGCCGATAGACAATTCAGAATCTACTCAGCAATATTTTATGAATCCCTAAATATATCGTATGGTTCCTGAAATTCAGACCCATCCTCTGAAGCTCATTTAACCAGGAGACCTGCCATACTGATGGATTAAATGTATTTGTATTAGCTAAAAATAATGTGTGGTCATGAAAGCATAATGAGTGAGTTTGAAGTTGCTGCACTCAAGACAGTTTTCTGGTTCCATAAATCTATATTTATTTTTAAAATCAGATTAATTAATCACATCATAATGCAATTAGCATTAGCATCATTACGAAGCATCGATTTACAGAAACCCAAACAGACATGGCCACAAATCAAACCACACAGAGGGGAGAGGTGGTTCTTTCTGCAGGGGCTGAATCCTCCGACTCCATCCAAAATAGGAATCCAACCAAGGAAGTGAAGTGCTGCCCTGCCAGCAAAGGCTGAGTGCTTACCCGCATCCACACAGCACAGAGACACACACAGACTGGGGGGAGGGAGAGAGAGAGACAGAGAGGAGGGAAGGGGGGAGAGGGGGCGAGAGAGAGAGAGAGAGAGGGAGAGAGAGACCTGCTGGACCTATGGAAAAGGCAGCGTCTAATGAACAAACAGGAAATACCACAGACAACAACTGCGCTATATTGCTCACAGATGTGGGTGAGGATCGGGCCTTATGAAAGGATGTGGGTCTCAGACACCGGCATTTCCAGCCAGGAGTCACCAGCACGTGGCCGTTTGGACTGTTCCATACTTCAGGCCACAGCAATGCATTAACTTTAATCATTCAATCAATATAATCAAGACCTAAATAGATTACTTCATATTTTGCATGTCCTCAGAATAATGCTCAATATATATAGTTTCAAATGCCAAAACAAAACCTCTCATGCAACACGACAAAATTTGGACAACATGTGTAATGTCTGGAGCCCCTAAACGTACGTGAGAAACAGCACATTTCTGGTTTAAGTAAAAACTCAAAAACATGGAATCACTAAACATGGATAATGTTTATTTAGCTAGTGAGTCACCTAAAGGAGAAAATGGTTCTTGATAAGCTCCTGCACTGGGGACAAAACTGCCCGGGCGAGGGGTGGGTGGCAGGGTCTGGGGCAGGCGGTGGGGGCAGTTAGTCCCTAAAGCGGCGTGGAGGAGCTCACGAGCGTGAGGCCCGTCTCCCAGTGAGATACATACGCTCCAGAGGGCAGCTGTGAGGGTATGGCATCACAGAGCAAGTTTCCCCTTAAAAAAAATGCACTTTTGAATGACAAATACAAGAAAATAAAACAAACAAAATAACAACAACAAAAAATGTGCATGAACTGGTGGTGTCCACCAAGCTGCATAATTATCTTTTGGTACACGGAAACAGATGTTACACTGGGGCAGGGGACTCTACGACAACGGCCATGATTATTCCAACTTGGGCTTCAATAAGGTAGGGCACACACCTCGCCTACCTCAGTCCTGATCACTCCACAGACCTTCACACCCATTCAAGTAAAGATTTGTTATTTTACACACACTTTTTTTTGTCTCCTCCGAGGGCGCTCGACAAAAGTGTCGAAACTGTGAGGAACTCCAAAAACCAAATGAAAGAAAAAGGACAATAAACCTACAAATAAGTCTGGTGAGATCCTCAAAACCAACTACACTGGTTAGTCAGTTCATACCAAACAGAAGTCCGGTGAGTTAAGGGTACTGGTAGAAGCTTCTCGAAGGACTGAAAGTGCTTAAAGATACAGTTTAAGTGAGCAATTTGATTTCTTTTTTGTGAGAGACTTGACATAAGGGCAAATGCATCAAAAATTGACAATAGTCCATAGATCGTGTTAAGTGTTCATACATGGTCTTCAGCAGAAAATATCTCAGAACCCCCTTCTTCCTCTGTGGTTAGGCAATATTCAAGGTTCTACATTATTAGTGTTGAAGTTCTAGCAGGGACACCGCTGTAAGGTTACTGCTTATTTCTAGTTCGCTCCTGCAAAAAAAAGGAAGAAAAGAGAATATGAGATGACGTGATGGGGAGACGCACCAGAGGAGTCGTTAGGCAGATCTGGAGAGCAGACAGCATGTGTCGGCAGGTTTGCTCCATTTGCAGGTAAAACAGAGGGCCTATAAGCAAAAAAAAAAACAAAACCAAAAAAATAAAGGAGGAAGGAAAGAAGGAAAGCCAGCAATATTGTTTGCGTCCAGTGGGACATGGACAAAGTGATGGTGGAACTGCCCACAGCGTGACGGGCACTGCGGAACGCAGTCTGAAGGGGAAAGATGGCTCCCACAGTGACGGGAGAAACACACACAGCCAGAGACTGTGGCTGCTACGCCATTAATAACATTCAGCCGTACTAGCAGGGTGACTGTGAGGGCACCAATTAAGTCTCCCCACAAAAGGCACTGTGTTGCGCGCGTCCTACTCACTCTGGGCTCGGCCCAGCTCGTGTTCTGCGTGTGCTGCACACCTGAGAGTAGTGTGGCCCGATCTTTGGGGGCGCCACCGCGTCCGTTCAACCCTGCGGGCTCCCTAGAAACAAGCAGCGGGTGAACCCAGGCAGCGTGTCGTGGAGGGTGAGCGCGTGAGTCACCGCGGGTCACTAAAATAGCGTGTAGTGAACCCGCAGCGCACGGGAATAAATCCCCTCAGCGGCCTCCGTCAGCCGAGCATCGGCCTTCCACAGTACGCCTTCTTGAAATATTCATGAGCGTGTAACATGGCGCAAACGAACCAACTTAGGTTGGTCAGGGCCGAGCCGGCAGGCAGCAGAAGACGGTCTCTCTGCTCACATCCGTCCTACGTCTGCAGGGTTTATGTTGCTATAGCCAATTCCGTACCATGGTACCATATTACACATCTTTTGAGTTAAACCTGGAACGTCCAACCGCACACACGCCTGCATTAGGCCATTACTGAGAGCAACCTTGGACTCCTCATTCTAAAGGCCTGAGATACTCAGTCTGAGATCACCACCCCCCAAACACGCAGCGTTTCCAGGCAGAACCAAGAGCTGCCTGATGCTCCTGGAAGACGGGAGCAGATTTCCAAGAACAATCAGACGCTGGGCAAATTCCTCCTGTTCAAAGCAAGAGCAGCACCCACTTGGGCTTCGTCTGGGAACAGGAATGTGCAGAATGTGAACTGTAGCAGCAGAGTCACGTCCGCCTCCGGCTGGTCTATCCTGGTCCAAAACGCTGCTCTGTTGCCAGAACCATCCATACTCCAGGCTTTCAAAACTGCAATTGGGCAAAATGCCTCTTAAATTATTTTGTAAAAGTCAAACAACAGAGAGCAACCCTGCCCCATAACATTTGGTTCACTGGGCAAATGGTGGTTTTCTAGTGAAAGGAACTAATTAAAGTCACAACAGAATGTTGAATAAGCCACACAACTGAAAACAAACCACTTAACATCCAAACAACTGTGAACACACCTAACATGTGAGAAAGTCACATATGTGACAGTCAACAGTGCTCCATTGTGCTTTAAAATAGTCTAGAGTCTATTCCAAATCACAGCCCGTCGTCCGCAAGGTCTTGTGAGCTGATGAGCAAAACACTCAGACGAACCTTTGAGTGTTGCCACTGCACGCCGCCATTACTGAACCATTTTTAAACGATAGTGAACAGTGAAACATTTCTAACTGAATAAGCGTGTTTTATTAAATATTGTGGTTAAATATGTTTCTATCCTAATTCATGTTTCTGGGCTAGACTCTGTGGGCAGGGCGGGGGGAGTGGCCGTGCTTTAATATTTTAATTCATTAGTGTCCATGCAATCCAGGTCAAATTGTTAATCAAATGTACTAGAGATGGAAATCAGGGTCTCAGCAGAACCCAATTCTCCAAAGTGCTGCTCCCCAATTGAGAAAAACTAGATGCTCGTGTGACCTGTACCACTGATTCCATATTGCCCCTTTCTAAGTAGGCTCCAACGAGAGCTCCACACAACTAATATTGCAAAGCAGTCTCGGGTGATCAAACTTACACCCATTCTTCCAGAGTGTTCTGTGACAACGGTGGCTGAAACTGAAGTATAACTTAACCTGCTGTCATATCCATATGAAATGCAGGATATTATAAAGTGTATCTGCCATGATAAGACATAAAATGGAGGTGAAAATCAACTGATGTTGAGGTAACGTCAAGTTTGTTGCTAATTTTGTGGCGTGTGGGCAGGAAACAAGATCAGTCTAACTCGTATCAATGGGACAACTGCTTGCTGTTTAAACTCCTTTGGAGTGGTGTCCCCAGTCAGACCTTTGGTGTTGCACTACGAGGTTAAAGCCTTTTTACCCCACCAACCTCACCCCTTTCTCCTTTATAATAATCTTTTTGAGAGCCCATTGCCAAGAAGTATGTTTAAAAATACAGAGGCCAAGTAATACATATTAAGATCCAGACACTTGAATACACAAACACATTTAAAATTTGTTACCATTTCACACCCTCTTTCTTCCTTAACAGAAGTGTAATTATATTTTTGCCATATAATGATATATCCGTTTCCTGTGTTTGAAGCACATGTAATGAAGAAAAAAAAAACCCAAACAAAAACTAACTCTGCTTGCAAATGCGCTATTAAATACCCTCGCTTTGAAATGAATGAACGTGCGGACCGCATTCTATTCCCGCGAGGCTGAAGCGACAGGATGGGCGGGACCCAAAGACGCGTCCGTCGTTCCCGCGCGTCTACGGTGCGGCGTGCGGGAAAGCCGTGTGGCTTACCCTGCGCATGGCTTCTTCCTCCTCCTGACGCTTCTCGTAATGTGCAAAATCGTCAAAGATGGAGGTGGTATGCTTGAAAGTGGCGATAATTTTGAGCACGAGCTTGGCCTTCTCCAGGGGCACCTCCTGCGTGTCCCTGGAGTTGGTGACGGGCTTGTTGTCATTGTTCTCCAGGCGGATGTGCCGCAGCTGGTTGTTGGGAACGTCTTTGACGAAGATCCACTTCACCTCGAACTTGCCCTTCCATTTGTCCTGAGACCAGACGCCGGCGTAGGCGTTGTAGTCCACGGCGGACTTCATCTCGGCCACGCCGCAGAAGTGCCCGCTGCCGTTGACGCTGAACAGCAGGTAGAGGGGGCCCTTGGCGGCCAGCGAGCGGTACGCCGCGTCCAGGCGCTTGTTGCCGTGCTCCGTGCTGCACCAGATGGAGTACTTGATGGAGCGGTGGATGTCGTCCTCCGAGTAGCTCTTGATGATGAACACGCGTCCGTTCTTCAAGTTCCAGTCGAAGTCTTTGGGGTTGTAGTTGTTGAGGGCTCGGAGCTTCTCCAGCACAGGGTGGGCCTCACCGGCACCGGACGAGGGCGAGGTGCCCAGCGGGGTGCCGGCAACACCCAGGCCGAAGCTCTCCGCCCCGCTGAAGGTGGCGGCCCGGTTCCTGGGAGCCACCCAGCGGTTCTGCGGCGGGATGCTCTGCTGCGGGTGGGGGTGCTGGGGTTGGGGTGGGGCGGGCTGAGACGGGTGGTGCTGGAGAGGGTGAGGGGGGCCTGGGGGCAGCTGCTGAGGCGGTTGGGGGGACTGCAGCTGGAGCTGCTGGTGTTGGGGTTGCGGGGGCAAGGGACTCTGCAGGAGGGGCTGTGGCTGGGCCAGGAGCTGCTGCTGCACCAGCGGCTGAGGGGGCAGCATCTGCTGAGCGAGGGGGGGCTTTGTGATGGAGCCTTTGTCATCCCAGGTGCCAATGTTCATGTTATGTTTGATGGGGGGTGGCGGAATGGCAGCACCGCCCCCCAGTCCCGTGCTGGCCTTAGGCTTGAGCTTGGGCTGAGTTTTAGCAGGTTTCCTAGCAATCGCCGCCCATGACGTGGGCTTGGGGGCGGAGGAGCTGACGGGCGCCATGTTGTTGGCAGCTATACTACTCATGCCCGCCGCCCCTCCCAGAGGGGAGCCCACAGTTTTAGTGACGGCCGCCATGTCAGAGCCGAGCTTGAGGCCGGCCATTCCCTGATCAATACTGCTAAGACCCGGCACTTTGCTGAGCTGTGTGTCGCTGCCGAACCCTGCCTGTCCGTCCGCTATGGCCCGTCCCAGGGAACTGGGGGCGTAGCCGTAGCTGCTGCTGTACGCAGAACTCTGTGTGGACTGTCCCTGTGAGCCACTGGTGCCCCAGGTGGAAAAGTCTGCATTGCCCGGGAAGAAGTTAAATCCATGTTGGCTGAGAAAGGGAGGCGTGTTGCCTAGAGCTCCGGGCTGACTAAACACTCCATCAGGGATGAAGTGGTGCTCTCCATTGCTCATCTGTCCATAGGTGGTCAGGTAGGGCATGGGGGGGTCTCCTGCAGTAGACCACGCAGCTTCTCCCAGAGAGTAAGGAAATCCAATGGACGGGGCATAGTAGCTGGGCATGTAGGGGTCAGACATTGGTGGGTAGCTATTACTCTGTATGGGAAGTAATTTAAAATGTATTAGGTACTCATTATATACATTTTATCTTAATGAAAGGTCAAGCACAAAATATTGTTGGAAAAGAAGGTGTTAATGTAAATGGGAGCCTGCACTTTTAACAGTGGGTTCATGCTAGGAAGCAACAACATATTTGTTGGAAGTAATTAAACGTAGTCTTTTGGAGCATTGCAATTAGTTACTAAAATGTTTAATAAGACTTCTTAAAAATAAAAAACAATGGTTATTGCTTGGCTCACCTGATTTGTCTGGCTGCTTAAGTAATTCTCAAAGTCATCATCATTTACTGCATCCTTCTGATGCATTGAACCGTTTTGCACTAAAATAAACATATAGAAAGAGTTGAGCAAGCATTAATAGCTTTTTTAATAGCTTTTCACCTTGTTTGTGTTTTACTAACCAGTTTACAGTGTTTACTAACCAGTAGGTTACAGCTCAATAAGCTTAGCCTAAGTAGAGCTAATACATACTAGAAGATTATGCAAAAATAGGTAAGCCTGCATACTATGAGGTGACATGACTGGAAAGAGATCTCCAACAGGCTTTCCAAATCATCATAATTAAACTTTCTAAGCAATACAAGACAAGCGTATAACCAGACTAACAAAACGTACAACGTTGCTATGAAATCTTAACAGTGTTAACTCTATTGTGAATAGTAACTCGACTTCATTTTACGACCTTCCCAAAATAATTTAAAGATATCACCATACAAATAACCTGCTAGACTGCAACTGCTAACCATTACACTTCTGCGATGTCCAGGGAGAAGGTCCAACATGTGCACACTACCCGGTCCAGTAAAACGGTCATTACAACAGGTGACGTACCTTTATTTCCTTGTCCTTTAGGTCTCTGAAACCGTGCGGGAGGTGCGTGTAAAACAACCACAACGAGAGAGAAATTACAAAAAATGAAACTGAAACACCGCAAAAACATTAAGAACTGAATTTACTGGCAAAGAGTTGCTCGACCAAATGTTTACGCCTGCAGGAGAGGGCCCAGTTTGGGGCAACGCCGGACCAACGCCGCTGCCTCTCTGTGTTAAACTAGACCAACAGTACAGAAGTGCTACACATCCCACACCAACAGGTCCGAACAAACAAGGCAGTGTTGTAAAATTAAAGAGTGATAGTATGATTAAACCCGGGGCCGCGTATGGGCGCCGGTCCGGCCCAACACCCCCCAGCCAGGCGGCCATGGCTGTGCGCAGCTGCCCGGGCTGGAGCGCCTGCTGCATGTAAAACCGACACGACTGAATAAGGAGGAGCGGATGAGGGGAAAACACACCACACTGGGGGGTATGTGAGGGCGGGGGGGGGGGGGGGTCGGTACCTGGTCCACGGTGGTCGCAGACATCCTCCAGGAACCTCCAGGAACCCCGACTGGCTGCTGCTCGTACTGTCCGCGGGCCTCACGCTTATTTCCCCCCTTCTCTCCTCTCGCCTCGGCCTCTTTACTCTCTCTCTACGGCCGCTGTCGCTCCCCTTTCGGACACTTTTAGGGCGCGGTGGTGGCAGGCGACGGCGGCAGGGAGCGTCGAGTTGCCGAGGGCGTCCTGGGTGGCGAGTGCTGCTCGAGTTACCCCCCGAAACGTTCGCTCCGTGTGGCGTCTGAGCAGAATTTCTCCCCCCTGACCAGGTTCCACAATGGCGGACGGGACGTCGCTCTCACTTCCGTTCGTGCGCTTTGACCTTCCGCTTTGGGCGCGTGCGACGTCACGGCGGCGAGGGAGCGTGCGTGCGCGTCCACGCGCGCGTTCCGTGTAGTTCCGCAGCTTGCGTTAAAAAAAAAAAAAAAAAAAAAAAACGTTCCACGCTGCTCGTGCGCGCTTGTGGTGAAATTCTCCATGCTGAAACGAGCTTCGTTTTGGATTTGACATTTAAAGCAAAACTCGCCCTTTTTGTAAAGGAGAAAGTATGATGATTTTGGTTTTGTTTGCAACTTATAAAAACACTGTAGGTCTATTGATATTTTCAATAGGAAAAATAAACTGCACCCTAAACTGATGGTTCTCAGTATGGCATCGAATAAACACACAGGCTATAGCTAGGGTTGCAACGGTATGAGATTTTCACGGTATGATAACCGTCTCAGAAAATACCGCGGTATCACGGTTATCACGGTATCACAGTTAGTTTGTATATTGTTAAAAGATACACTGACCCTTAAAGAAATTACAACAAGTTATTTTTGTTCAATTAACTATTTATTGTAGAAACCTGGAACTATTGTATACAAAATGTGTCCTTTAAAAAAAGCTGTACACATGTTTATATAAATACTGCAAAATTAGAGAAACCTAAATCATGGATTTCAGTACAATTATTTAAGTTTAAATTATTTAATATCTGATAAACTCAGCCTGGGTCAGTGTCTGATCAACAACTGTTGTAAACGTTCGTTGTACTGCCAAGTTGGAATATAACCAGATACTGCAGGAAGAGAGGATTTATTTCTGACATCATCACAATAGAGATTTCTATTTTAAGGCTTTCACACCGAGTCTGGTTTTAACATATCAAAAACAGGCACGTTAGAATTTGAACGCATGTAAATTAATGGCGTCTTTCACATCCAGTGAAAGCAAGGACCATAAAAAGCTAGGTTTATACTTTCACTAGTGACCGTAGCGCGCGACTCCGCACAGTTCTTTTGTCTTACGTTAACAAATACGAGCCTCTTTTAATTCCAGGACGAAACATGAGAGAACGTGAAGACGTTAAGATTGGGCGTTTTGGAAATAAACAACCATTAAATAATGTGATGAAAAAGCGAAATTATTTCGAGTATATGTATAAATATTTAACTTAATTAAGTTGAAGGTGCTGGGAAATATTGAAACGGACCTTTAAAGTGACGTACAAGTGTTTTAATTCCACCTTTTAAACGTGTATGAATCCTGCAAACATGACTTTGTTCATTGCGCTGAGGCGCAGCGCGCGCAAAGTTACAAAATTCGAAAGGTGCACGACCTCGCGAATCGACAGCGCGCGAGACCCTCGCGCACGGGCGGAGCCACCGCAATTACGTCATTTTCGCCACTGATTTTAGTTTAGCTTTTTTTTTTTGTTAAAAAATGTGTTAAGTCTGATGCACTTTCTGCCATTCTCACTGCTGTGTGCCGAGTAGCTGAACCGGAGCGGAGTTGCGCATGCGCGGGTCAGTTTCTCCGCTGGCTTGCTTTTTACCGGTAATAAGCAAACGCACACGGTATGATAACCGTGCATTTTAATACCGTGGTATACCGTGAAACCGGTTACCGCTGCAACCCTAGCTATAGCCTACTGCACAAGAGGTGTCATGTACGTGCTATTACACATTCATTTACATTGTATATCATTATCGAGTCTAATGAAATATCATTACTAAGGTATTAATGCGAAAGACAAATAATTTCTGTGCTGATTCTTGGTCATGCTGATGGTCAGACCCAGTTTTTGTTTAAATATAGCGGGATTTTATTTATTAATTATTCGTCTGTCAACAATAATTTGTTATTCCATGAAAGAGTATGCAAACAAATGCTGAAACAATGTGTCAACGTAGTTTGCTTACAATATAGTTATTATAATATAAAATATATTATTATATATAGAATAAAATAAAATATAATCATTGATCAGTTTAACTGGTGTGTCAACATACAATATGGCAACTTAAACTAAAGTAAAATACAAGTAACGACAGCCTATTAATGATATTTAAATATCTTAAATGTTCTATATAGTATATTCAATACTACTCATCGTTTCTGGGCACGTTTCAGAAGCTGTACATAGATATTTATTATAGGGTCATGCAATGCATCACTAGGAATTTTGGAGGGTAATGCTAGTATTACGAAATATAAATGTCCAGCCAAATTGTGTACTTTTCTTTCACAGCCAGTAGGCGGCGGTATGAACCAGAATTTTGATAGTCGTTTCACGATCGACAACAAATGGAGAAGGCGGCAGGTTTCAAGACGCAGATCGGTTAATAGAGGAACTTAGGGAGTTCTGTATTCTGGCTCTAAGCACTAGTCCTGCGTGATGCGAACCACGAGAGACAACAAACATGTATGCTGTTTGTTAGTTATATGTGTTACAGCAAATGTGTTTACAGACGGCAATGGAGTACCCTTCTAACAGTAACTGTCCATGCGCCACACGGTGCATCATCCTAACCTGGTAGCTTATGTTGTATCGTGAGTGTTATCTAGGATAGTTCCCTGCGATACTATCTAGATAACTATCCATCTAGCTGAGTTCGCCGTGATAACGAGTTAGGCTCCACACAGCAGCTCTGTTGGTGGAGAGCGGCCTGTAGTCTTTTGTCCATCAGCTGTTGGCCATCTGATGTGTGCACAGGTCTGTGAAAATGCTGGCAATTAGGACATCATAAGCAAAACACAAACGACATCACAAACATGAATTTAGTCTCGTAAAATCAACATTTCTTTTGTTCTCGCTGCTTCTAACAAAATTTTGTGAAATTGCACTGTATATATGAATCTCCAACTGAATTTTACTTAAAAAAAATAAAAACAAACAACAAACCTATCCTCAGATAATTGATCAGATAATATACTTCTCCCAGTTGTTTTTCTTCAGCTTCTGACGGCATGTACGAGTTTGTTAATAACCATCTCAGTCTTTGTTCATGCAGTGTTAATGTTCAGTGCACACACTGGGCCTTTTAGTAACCCACATAACCAGTTATTTTAACCTTAGTCCTTCAGATATTTCAGCCTTGTTTTAAATGTTGTAAGTGATATGATACTATTATGTTGAACCATATTTATACAGTTGTTTATTTGTGACCTAAGAAATGCAAGTTTTAAAATCAACTGAAAACCTGAATTACCCAACAGCACCATTTAAGTGTTTTAGCTGCCATTACTGTGACTGGTTCACAGTGCACTCATCTCGTCAAGACACACAGGAGGCACCGTCTGCTTCTCCCACACAGGCGGTGGTGCCCAGGGAGATGGGGTTGAGGCATGGCCATCACCATGCCAACCATCATGCACTGGGAAGCTGAAGGCGGACCATCTGAAGAACCTTGAGATCATCTAAGACTCACATGCATTACGGATGACCATATGGTTTAAGCTACTTTATTAATGAACACAAGGATTTATATCACACTAAAGGAATTACAGTAATCTGTCCAGTACAGTATGAAGGCCTATGAGGAGTAAAAAAAATTAGCTCATCAATTTTTTATGTTCAATCAAGTATTTGTATTACAATAGCTTTTTTATTGTATGCTATGTAGTTTAAATACCAACAGGTGTATTGATAAAACATGTAGGTGCCAAATAAAACATAAATTATACAAATACCTATAGGTTGTCATTTGTAATTAAATGTATGTGGTAAGGTTCTCTCACACTCTTTATAGACTGGCTATTATCCTTTTATTAATGTTCAGAATACTTGTGTAATAGCCTTCAAGGCTGATAACGACTCTGTGAGCAGCATGTGCTAGTGAACCTGTGTCAGTAGTAATTTAGGCGCAGCGGGACTGCAGTTTAGTTCATGACATCATCAAATGTCTGATTTAGCGTTTTATAGCTGCTCTCAGTTCAGTGGTGTAGAGTAGTCAAAGAAAAGGTTTTATGCACATGTATGTTAAACACCTCTATGGTGCTGGAAATGAGAATGCATGAGCCCAGTTGAGACTCTCTCTTTCTATGCTCATATCTTCATGAGCAATAAAAACACAGCACTGTGATTTTTTTATTTTGCTCGATTTGCTCATGAATATTATCACCTAGAAGGTTCTGTTCTGTGCCAAAGTGGTCCTTACCCAGGTGCATCACTCAGTCTGGAGATTGGGCCACTAACCAGGTGAAGTCCTCTTTGCAGAAGTGTATACTGTAAAATGGAAAGAGGTGGCACATTCTTCACCATGTTAACCGCGTGCTTTGTGCCATTGTGTGAATTTGTTATATTGTTATTTGTCACCTACAAGAGCAATAAATATGTCATAAGGGCTTGACTGAAGCAGATATGGGCATCACTGGAGAGCTGATATCATTACAGGAATGAGGATAACGCACATATATACATAGTCAATCACATGACTTGGTCCTTTACAAATGAGATTTGGAGAATTTGCTGCATTTATGACAAAATTGCCTTACATTAGATAGTGTTCATTGAAAATTAATTGCATTAAAATTGGTAATTGTGAAAAGTGTATTGCAAAATCTTGGCCTGTATACTGGTAGTATAACACATTTCTGAGACCTCAAATTAATGGCAAACAGCTAAAATATGCAAAAGACACTGACAGGTGGAAGTGGGAATAAACAGCAGATGCTGATTCTTAGCTGTGTCTGATATTTTGAGCCCTGTTTATCATATTCATAGAGGGAAGGAATTTAATAGGCTCTCTGTTGCTTTTCCATGAAGTGACATCATTGATTTGGTTTGTTGTATTGGTTCTCTCCAAGTACATGGAAGGATTCAGTTATGCTGCCTGGCTAACAGATGGAAAGACTTAATGACAGCCCTAAGAGACCAAAATCCCAGTAGCATTTCTAATTGTAGAAGCTGTGTGTCTAATGGTTTTTATGGAAACATAACCATTTTCCCGTGGATCTGAACTTACTCGTACCTTTGTATAAGTATTCCCGGGTTCTCTGTTTCGGGAGACAGGCATTGATGTTTCACATTTAAAAAGGCTTCAGGTTTTCACCTCACTTTTGCACACCTGTAAATGTCAGCTTGACCTGAGTACAGACTAGCACAGACTCCATTCATCAGCCACTGTGACATGGGCAGCTTTTAACCTCAGCCCTTGTGTAGTAATCTCTTCAGGCTTTTTGGAGAGCAACTCTACAATCCAGTGACCCATTCTTGGGGAACTCCAAACCTGTTGTTACTATGGACACAGCATTACAGATGGGGGGGGGGGGGGGGGTGAAGCCAGACTCCCTGCTGAAAGAACCAGTTCTTCTACAGTGAGCCATGAATAGAGATGCGAACCCCTGGTCAAAGCTTAAGTGCATCAGCTAAAAATCATGACTATCTTCATCCTCCCCCTGGTTGATTCTTCTTACAGAGCACCTTGGCAAAACAAACCTATTTCTGTCCTTAAGAGATCTGCTGTCTCGAGTGCCTTAGAGTGCCTTATTTCTGTGACTTGACTGCAAACACACAAATCCCACAGATGACATTTATATCATGTAGAATGTCAAGTATTATACATTCCTGGAAGCAGTTAGCTGTCGCAATGTTTATTTTTCTCTGAGATCAACAAGAGACATTTAAAATAAAAATGTGAGAGATAATATTATAAATATCTGTGTCTGGTCTGCTGTATGTTTTCTTTACAGACTATGAAGGAAAAATGTGTCTAAATAGATTCTGTTTTTGGCAGCAGCAGTTTGATGTTTGCAAATTATTCTGGTTTGTTGTCGTCTTGGGTTAGAATATTACTAGGCACTTTTACCTTTAAATAAATCATTAAAAACACCCCCCACACATACAATGTGACAGTACAGAAGCACTTTGCACATTCTGCCTTTAATACATTTTGCTAACAGTATTTATCAGCTCAGCAAATTTAATAGGCTGTGTGATGGTAAGCCAAGGCAGCTTTGAACAAGTCAGTGCTGGGTGCTGTCCCATTACTGCCACTCACAGCCCTCATTTGCATTAGCCTGCTTAGGGGTGAAAGTCTGTAAGATGTCCCATTTCCTTCCCTTGATGTGCACCTTTCACAAGTGTTATCCATACCACACATTTGTGTAGATTATTAACTAACCTGCTGAAAAACAAATGCTGAAGTTACTGGTTAGGGGGAAAAACTACTTAATTTGTCTTTGTGGTGTTAACACATCTACATCTTACGATAGTAAAGCGTTGCTGTTAATCATAATGGAAAGTTTTGTTATCAAACTATACAATAGTAGGACCTTCAAAATGCATTAAACACGTGTTTATTGTGTGTTTACAAACTCCTGTTGTTCACCTTTCACAAAAAACACAAAAATGTGCACATCCAAGTATACCTTAGGGAATTAATCAATGTAAGGCCTTAATACACTTTGATAATATTTGTCATTGGCTTTAGTTTTGGTTTTGGTTACTACACTGTAAAAAATGTCCATGTAAAATTACAGTAATTTACTGGCAGCAGTTTCACCAGTATTATACCCTATTTTTACACTACGGATACTGTAATTACAATTACAGCATAATACTGTAAACACAATCTACACAATATTACTGTTTTTTTTAATCTACAGCAATTTACTGTTAATTTCTGTTACAGCTAACAGAACTCTGTATACAAAAACAACAGCTCAAAGGGCAGCGGTAGCTCAGTGGTTAAGACGTTGGTGTTGCAATCCAAAGGTCCTGAGTTTGAATCCCCCCCTCCTCCTAGCTGCCACTGCTGGGCCCCTGAGCAAGACCCTTAACCATCAATGGCTGGGTTTATATTTATGGCATTTGGCAGACGCCCTTATCCAGAGCAACTTACATTTTAATCTCATTTTTATACAAGTGAGCAATTGCGGGTTAAGGGCCTTGCTCAGGGACACCTCAGTCATGGCCTAAGGTCTGGGAATCGAACCCACGACCCTCCGGTCACAAAGACCAGTTCCCTAACCACCAGGCCATGACTGCCCTTATATAAAATTCTAGCCTAAGTATTTTTCTAATATTTTTTGTTAGCTTAGTACAGTTGGCTAAAAACTTAGATTAGGTTTTCAGGTCCACGATGTAACTTGCACCACAATGCAGTGTTACAACTGCTAAAACACTCAAGCAAGTAGAAAAAAATAGGGAAAAAATTTTCTAATCTCCCTGCAGCCATTGCTAATTACAGTTAATTACTGTAATTAGGAAATGCTCAAAAGGGGGCGCTCGAATTACAGCAAAGATACCCACAATGCTTATCAGTTCACAGCAGCTTCCTGTATATGAAGTATACAGTAGTTTACTGTCAGATTTTCCCTGTAAATTTATAGTCCTGTTAAAGAACAGTAAATTACCAATTTTCTGTTTGTATTAACAGTAGAGTGCTGTTTTCAAAAATAACAGGTTAATACTGTTGGAATTCTGCTGTAAATTAACAGCAATTCTTTACAGTGTAGTGTTGCAGTGAATCATCAACAAGTTCAATTTGAAGTCGGTAGGTGTCGCAAATGATCATTTATGACGCCTATTTTTCAAAAGCCACTTCCAACATTGCTTTGTCCTGCAGCCGATTGAAATTATTCAGTTAATACTTCTAAATTAAAATCACATTGTTTAAACAAGTGTAGGCTACTTTAAGAAGTCTGTGATTGACCAGAGCGCAGAAACACGTGGGTACAATCATAAAAAAATATTTTATGAGTAATGGTAAAACGTCGACTTTGTAATTGGCACAAAACCACCCACGAGGAGTGGGTGACTGGGTAGGCACGGACCTGTGCTCGCACCTGTGTGGTCCGTATGAAGCAGTGTGTCCCTCCCTGTGAAGGAGACGCAGGGTGACTCCTCTGTGTGACAGGTAGACGAGCCTGTATGAGGCGCCATATTGGGAGAACGGAAGTGAGACTGTACTGCCTCAGACACACGGAGCGGAGAGGGAGTGTAGCGGCGCAGGGCAGCAGGGTCCACGGAGACGGAGGACAAGGTGGAGAGGTGGCGGCGGTTTATGAATTACTGAGCGTTTACTTCCCCCACTTCAGTGTTTTCTGGGGTTTTTTTTAAGCGCCCAGACACATGCGGAAATAGTCGTTTCAGATACCTTAAAAGTCATTAGACTGGCTGGTTTGTTACAGAGTCCGTTTGTACCTGCTCAACTTCACATCGCCGAGATGCCCCTGGCGCAGCTGGCGGACCCCTGGAGGAAGATGGCAATCGGGAGTGAGGTGAGTTTCCAGCGGCACCAACATTGTTCAAATGTTACTTTTATTAGAACTGCTTGTTTCTGTGTTAGCTGCTGTGAGAGAGGCAAACCTCCCAGCTGTGTCTGCTACTTTCTCAAATCTCTCATCTGGGATGTTGGAATTGGAATAGAAAAAAAAAGAATTAATCACTGTTCGTATCTGCATAACGTGTAGTGAGAGGGCTCAGATATAACGGGTGGGTAATTTAGTTTTATTATGATTTCAGACATCCCGTGTAGCCTGTTTTGTTTGTGAATAACATGTTAGTTGAGTTTTAAGACTTGAGATAACTTGTCTTTGGTGTGAAGTCTAACGTCATGGCAGTAGTGAATCATAGATCAGTCCTCTCCTCCCCCCAGTGCTATCAGCGATACTTTAGTCATTTCGCTCTGTCACTACATGTCACTTCCACATTACTGCAAACATTTGCATATTTATGTCTTGGTCTAGACCCCGTCATTTTCAGTTCGCCATTACCAACACGAGTCAAGGGAGGAACGTTTTTACTTATTCTGGGATGGGCCTCAATTACGCAGTTGTAACGCAAATATTACCAATTATTCACCCCGAGTAAACACTGACACAACATTGTTTCTCAGATAAAACATAAAACGACCAAGTAAGTTCCTGTTACTCTTAATCCACAACAAATACTGCCAGGCAAACAGATAAACATGTAGAACTAAGGTCTTATTACTAAACCATTGCATTGTATAGCATGGTAGTGTTGTTAAAGGATCGTCTTATCTTATCTTACTAATATTCTTGGATATGTAATGTAGTGTACAAAAATACTGCGATTACAATATTTTAAATTCCAGAACCGTCTAAATAGTTTTCTTTTGTCTTATTGGACACCAATCCTGAGAATGTGGTAATAAGATTGCGTGTGAACCCTTGTGTGTAGTAGGGGAGTGATTTGCAGTATGAATGGCCACGGTCAAGCCAGTCAGCAGTAAGGTCATCAGTCATCCTGTTGGCTAGGCAGTGACCGAGAACCTTGTCTGAGGCTACACCCAGCGTGATGAGTGCGTGGACTGCTGCTGTAATTTGCCCAGTGACGGCATGCAGAATAAAGGGTGCGTTAGCACAGTGGATCCAGTGTGAGTCTCAGTCTGGTCATTTCTGTTGACCATGTCTGCTGGGCGAAACAATCACTTACATTCTATGTAATACTGATATTCAGGCCTTTGATTCCCGCAAATCCACTTTTGACGGTTCACTGAGAGTGTAGGACCCTGTTACTAAGGTGGGTTGTTGGTTTGATATGTCATTTGTCTTGGTGAATATGTTGTGCTGAATAAGTGAGTATGTGAACGCACTTACACTTCCACCTTTAACTGCAGGACACGCATCATGATTTGGAGGATTCTGTAGGAGATGATGATGGCGTATCGTGTCAAGTAAGTCACTTTCTCCGTGTTTTATTTGTGGGCCATTAACTCTCACCCCGTTTCACTCTTTCTGCTGCCACTCTTGTCTCAGGGTGGTGTCATTACCTTGTCCGTCTGTTTCACGATGATCCCTTTCTCACGTCGTCAGATCTTGAATATATCAGGCTATGTTGAAAACTGTATGTGCGTCATTCGAGAAAAGTGAGAATGCCGGTGAGGCCGAGCGGAAGCTGCAGTTGTCTCGTGGGCCTTGTCTTCATGCTTTTGCAGAGAAGGTGACTAATTGGCCACGGAATCCCTTCAGACACAGCAAGCATTGATTTGGCCGGAGCGCAGAAAGGTCCTGTGAATGTCATAGCCATAGATGTGATGGTGTCTTCCACTGCTCTGCCCTGACACAGATCTAAGCTCTCTTTATCTGGTTGAGTGTATCTTATTTTCATAAAGACAGAAGTATGAGTACAGTGGGTATCATCTCAGTGCATTAAGAGAACACTTGGGAGGGGAGGAAGTTAATGGAATGCATGTTAGCATCAGAGTGATCTTGCGGAGACCTTCCTACCCTTTCTCTTTCCTCTCCCTAGTTGTCTTTCTCTCTCTGCCTTTCTTTCTCCCTCTTTCTTTTTCACTCTATCTCTCCCTCCCTCCAGTGGTGCTGAAAGGCATTGATTTTTAAATGCAGGAGTGATGGGCCTCTATATCTCATAGAGAAAGTGAGGACGTCATTAGAAATGTCTTCAGAGTATTTGTGTTCTCTTTCAAAAGTGCACTCTCAGGCACATAAACACACGCACAAGGATGGAGAAGTGTCTCTGGCTAGTAAGATGAGAGTTCACCTCAAACACAGCCAAACTGCTTTTGTGAATGGGGAGTTCTGACTCTCACCTCTAACTTCATCTTAAATGGACTTGAGGGACTAAATTGAGACTGCAAAATCATCAAATAGAAGCATTTGGAATATAGTCATTTTAACCTTTGTCCAACTGGCTTAAAAAACTTTGTGCGTATGAGTGCATTCATAGTGTATTTGTGTGTGCATGTGCGTACTTTGCAGAATATATGTGACGAGTATGTTTTCATTTGTCTCCATGCTGAGTGTGACTGGGCATACATTAAGGGTAGATAATGTGTGTTAATAAGTGAGTGAATGTGTTGAAGTAGCCATAAATCACTCACTAATTGAAGACTTCTTTGCCAGAGGAGTACTTACTCGTGTCTATATGAGTTTCTCCCACACAAAATAACTAATACAACTTTAAGAATAATCTAATAATTTTGTGGCATCTACTTTGCGTGTGAACGGGTGTGTGTGTGTGTGTGTTTGGGGGGGGGTCAGTGTTTATAGCAGTTTATGAATGTGTTTCTGCTTCTGTGGTTATTGGGTTAGCACTACAGTAAAGTTCTCTGCATGTTAACTCTGGCACCCTCTGCTGTGTTCTGCCAGCTAATATAAACAGCCACACACACACGGCATCATGATGTAAAGCTGTGTCAATAGAAGAATTGGTGTTATTGGTTACATATATCCCCCAGCATGGGTTCACAGTGGCTAGATGTTAGACCATCAAACCCTGCATGTTCTGTTGACCCATTCTTACACGAGTACTGCCCTTCCTAAGAAGGTTGGGGGGGGGGGGGGGGGGGGGGTGTTGGCGATTTACCCCAATCGTCCACCAGTCCCAGGTCAAGCGTGATGTGTACAGAGGCTGTCCTTTCGGGGCACGTGTCTGTGGTGCACACGTCCAGCATG
>NC_135217.1:33391719-33564219 GCF_052324685.1 Brachyhypopomus gauderio
TCTGGCAGGATGGTGGATTCTCTAGTTAGCTGTTGTCTGGAGCCAGGGAACCACATCAAAGGGCTCGTGTGTCCATTTCCATAAGAATGATCGCTTGCAACAACTTGGCCTTGGTCCCTAACTCTACTTTTTCTTTTGTTTCACTCCTCTTCTCCCATTTCTATTATCCAATCACACCTCTTATGTTTTTGTGATCATTCTTTTTCCTCAAAGTTGCCCAGCTATCTGTGGGCATGTTAGCATGCTTCTAGCATCAGATGTCAGTGATTTAGTAATACTCAGTAATTGGGAGACACGCTCTCTCACTGTGCAAAGAACCTCTACTCAGTGTTGATGAAGCACAGTGAAGCTCTTAATTAATGAATAGACTAAAGACACAGGACAGAGAGAGATCACTGCGACAGGGCAGATGGGACACAGAGAGTCACGTGAGTACATGTGTATATCTTTGTGATCATGTGTATAGTACTATTAACATGACATGTAATATAAGGCTTGGTGTCAAGCACCAAGTGCAAAAGTCATACCACATCCTTTGCTTGTTTCTTCAAAGTGCATCGTCAATGTGAAAATGGATTGTGAAGTTAATTTGCAGACACATATTGCATAGAATTCCCCTTAAAATTGACTAAGTATAGGCTGTAATTTGTCATTTCTAATCAAGTGTCTTCACACATATATAAAGCTGTCGGACTGTCGTTGAACAGCTGAATAATTTAGCTGTTTCATATTCTTGACTAAATCATTCATATGGTGGTGATAACCTCCCAGACACCCAGTGTGCTAGTCAGATGTTTTGGTGGAAGCTGCATCATCTCTTTCTATCTTGAGGAACATTATGTTGTGCTACAGCTTGTAGTAAAAAAAAAAACCCTTTTTCTGTTTTCTGACTGGTATATATTAGGCCTCCATTTTGTATGTGAGTCGTTGTCTGCCTAAAGGCGTTAACTTTTACAGGGTCGTAGAAAGGGGGCTGAGGACGGCCTTCACAGACAGAAACAGGAACTTGCAAAATATAAGTCAGGACAAGGTTGATAAGCAGAGTTCATTTTTTTAGATTCGACCTCTAAAATAATCATGTGGGGGTTTGATTATTTCAATTCTTTCCTTTGAACTATGGAAACTCTGAAACTTCAGACAATACCCAGACAATGTGACCTGAATTTTTTTTTTTATCTCCACTCCTCTTAAAACTATTTTTAGATACAGTGGTATGATTCATAATCTTTCCATCAGCGGACACACCGGAGGGGGAGAGCTCCACTACGGGCAGAGATCGTATCACATGATTAGACTGGCTCACTTATAATTGATTAGCTAAATTGATCTTCCTGTCCACCCCTAGGAAATGTATGAATAAATGATGCCACCCTCTCTCGCCTTGTTGCCTCATATGGAATTATTTTGTGATGTAACGTGCGGATCTCGGATGTAGTTTTTTTCCCTGCATCACTTTCACATGAAGCCGATGTGAGATGTTAGGAGGAAATGTGTATCCTCTAATGACCTGATCCGGGCTGGGCGCTGTGCTGCTGTAGAACGGATCTCTGTTTCAGTACCAAAATGGAAATCTGCTCCCTGGTTGCCTGGTCTGGGGAATCTGGGTCAGTGTTAGAAGGGTGAATTCACTGAGTCATTTAGAGCCTCTGCACATGTTGACCCCTGAGCTCAAGCTGCTGCGACAATCGTATCTAGAGTCTGGGAGGCTTACAGCTGTTCCAGTATATTACATCTCTATCTCACTCACACGCACAAATAAACACGCCAGATCCACACTAAACACAACTGTCATTACACACTCCAAATAGAAATCCCCAACATCCTCTGACATCCAGGGGCACTGTCTTTATTTTTAAGTCTGCCTGTACGGGGCATTGCTGGGTGTTTGCCCTCTGAATGAGAAATGAGGTGGGTGGGTTGTGTGTTCCGCTGCTGGGGTGCGTGGTTGCCCCCCGGGGGGAGTGCGAGCGTGCCTCTTGCTCCCCACCCCCTACTCGGTGGGTAACTGTTGGCACTCCCCTTCAGGTGCCAGTTGCAGCTGATCAGGCTCCGCCTCTGGGCTTCCCCGCTTAGACAGCCACAGGCATGCTGCAGGGCACACCGGCACTTCCCAGTCATGCCCCACCAGCCCGGACCTGCCGAGCCCGTCCTTCCAGCAGGCAACAGGCAGCAACATGGGCGCTGGGAGCGGCTGGCCACTGCTCTTCAGGGAGGCGCTGGCCTGCACTGGGCCACTCGCGCTGAAGGCTCTCCGCGCTCTCTTCCACAGGGCGCCTCCTAGATTCCCCGACCCCAACGTGAGTAGGTCTGCGCGGGCAGCGATCGGATTTCCGCCAGTGGCGATAAAGAGCCTGTAATTCTTGCCCGTGGCCAGGGTCACTGTGCAAAAGTGCAGAGCCTTAGGCTGTCAGTGAGATTCATTATCCCCTTCCAGCGTGGATGGCTTTGTTTCTCCTTGTCATTTTGTTTGTTTGTTCCCACATGACCTTTGCAATGTAGTGACTTCAAAAATATGTTTAGTGATGATGACAAGTTTTTTTTGCTGACTTGCAATCAGTCCAACAGTAGTTCTGTTCTTGACAGGCTGAAGTAAACTTTACATTGCAAAACTGAAAAAAACAAAATCTACAGTGTTTGTTACTTAACCACGATGTCTCTCTTATTACTAGGATTTCCAGTGACATTTTACATTTCATGTTTTTAATCTGTGTTCTCAACCTGAATTTAGCTACTGCTGTTTAAATGCGGTAAGTTACTCTGGTGTGTGTTAGTGAGGGTGTGTGTTAGTGAGGGCCTGTGTTAGTGAGGGCCTGTGTTAGTGAGGGCGTGTGTTAGGGTGTGTGTTAGTGAGGGCATGTGTTAGTGAGGGCGTGTGTTAGTGAGGGTGTGTGTTAGTGAGGGCCTGTGTTAGTGAGGGTGTGTGTTAGTGAGGGCGTGTGTTAGGGTGTGTGTTAGTGAGGGCATGTGTTAGTGAGGGCGTGTGTTAGTGAGGGTGTGTGTTAGTGAGGGCCTGTGTTAGTGAGGGTGTGTGTTAGTGAGGGCGTGTGTTAGGGTGTGTGTTAGTGAGGGCATGTGTTAGTGAGGGCGTGTGTTAGTGAGGGTGTGTGTTAGTGAGGGCCTGTGTTAGTGAGGGTGTGTGTTAGTGAGGGCGTGTGTTAGGGTGTGTGTTAGTGAGGGCATGTGTTAGTGAGGGCGTGTGTTAGTGAGGGTGTGTGTTAGTGAGGGCGTGAGCAGGGCTGCTGCAGTATTATTGTTCTCACAGTGGGATTAGAGCACTTCTCACTGCCGGATTACCCAATCTCCTCAGAGTTCTGCTGAGAGAGGAGCCCAGAACACAGGGGGTCACATGCTCGATGGCCTTGCGCCTCTTGAGGGCCACAGCTGGTTCCCCCCGGCCCAGTTCAAAGACAAGATTCCGGGCTTAGATCCAGCACGGTCCTGCTCCAGCACGTGCTGAATTACAGCGTGTTCCTAGAATGCAAAATGTCTCTTCCTTTGCTTTATTCATGCGGGCAAACACACACACGCACACACACACACACACACACACACACACACACACACACACACACACACACACACACACTGGCAGAACTGGAATACCTTAGCCAACCTCTGGCATTGTGTAACCCTAAGACTGAATATGTCGGGTGGCTGAAGATGAGAAGGCTGATAATCTCTGCTTGTTTGGCCCGCAGCGAGGGGGGGCCAAGTCAACTAAGAGCATCAGCACTTCCTGTAACAAAGGCACGTTTCCAACTTCAACATCTCATAAACTAGGAGAACGTCCAAGGCCAATCATGGGGTTGGACAGCCGGCCCACAGAACAAACAGCTTAGAGACTTTTGATGTCTGCATTCTAGTTAGATTTTAGGTATAATAATTACAAAATACTAAGGCAGCAACAAATGCATTTTAAGTTGAACATTACTTATTTGACACCCAAAAATTACATATACACTACTTACCAAAAGTTAGGGATATTTGGCTTTCAGGTGAAATTTCAGGATGAACCTAAAATGCACTCTGACCTTTACAGATGAACTTAATGTGAGCTTCTCTAAACCTTTGAATGCACATGTCCAACTGTTCTGTGTTCAAGGACTTTTTTGAACAACTTGCTGTTCTCTACCAAGGAGATCAATGGCAAAATTCAGGTGTTTGATGCGCGAATCAACCAATACATTTCCTGGTTCAATTAGAATTGGTAACAGTCCTCCTCTTCATGCTGTTCACATTTTGATATCATGAGACGACACCTAACAATTGATGAAGAGTACCTCGTCAGGCTTAAAACAGGATGTTTTCAGACGGAAGTGGACACTGAGTTTAGTGTCACAGAGTGTCATCAGCAGGTTGTAACAGAGATACAGAGAGACTGGAAGAGTCACAGAAAGGCGTAGAAGAGGACGTCCTTTGGCCACATCCCACTCATCATGACCGCGTCATTGTGAGCAGTGCTCTGCAGAACCGACTGATGAATGCCACACAACTCCAAGCACATTTAAGGGAGGTGGCCGGCACCCAAGAATCATGTCGGACCATTTCAAACTGTTCACATCAATGTGGTCTGCGTGCTAGATGACCAGTAAGGGAACCTGACCACACCACCAGACATAGGTGTTATCATCTAGCATGGGCCAAGGATAGGGGTGAAACGATTACTCGAGTAATTGGAGTTACAAAAAGTGATCGAGTAATTTTCTGTGCCTCGAAGTATCGTTTATTTTAAAACAGTATTTCACACTGACTAATTTTAATGTAGCGCAACACGCTTACGTCACCCACGCGGCTGAGGTTTTTAGTTAATGAAAGCAGCGAGGGAAAAGAGCGACAATGTACGTGAAGAAAAGGGCTATAGGAAAAGACAGAAAATGTGGAAAGTATGGGAGTATTTTAGGTTCGACAGCAAGAACAATACAGTGACATGTACTCGGTGCAACACAGTCCTTGCCTACCACAACAGCACAAGAATGTGCTGCGCTATCTTGGCCGAAGACACCCGGAATGGAGTGGTGGAGCCGGGACAATGTAAATTTAATTTACAACAAATTAATGAGATTAACATTAATGTACCTTAATACCATAACGACAACTTTGTGCAGTGCTGATTTTTAGCAATACTGTCGAATGTGTGGCTAGTTTAGTACAACGGAGACAAGTTCTTAATAACTTAATACAGGCATTATGTAACAGCGCTGTGGAGTTAAGACGATAAACAATAAATAAATTAAAGATAGCTGAGCTACTTTACCTTAGCAGTTACTTTAGCAGGAAAGAATATGATACTGATATAGTTTTGGTACAAGAAATTCTAAGTTGAAAGTAATTGAATTTAATTTATTTACTTGTATTCATTTCTTTTTTGTGTTTTATTTATTTCTATTTGCGTTTACAATTTGGGAATGTATGTTGTGAATTTAAAAATATAACTTATCTAAAAAAGGAAACCGATTGGTCAGTCATTATTAAGTGAAATGTCTTGTTTTCTCTTTTGTATTTTTAATTGCTTTAAAACAATTATGTTTTATTCGATTACTCGATTAATCGAATACATTTTTCAGTAGAGTACTCAATTACTGAAATGCTCAATAGCTGCAGCCCTAGCCAGGGAGCATTTATGTTGGATGAGGGACCAGTGGGCCCCAGCGCTGTTCACTGATGAAAGGTGATTCACACTGAGCTGAGGAGTTTCCTGCCAACGATGTCAGAGACGTCAAGGAGAGCGCTATGCATCAGCCACTGTAGTCACCAGACGAGCTTGTGGTGGTGGTGGTGTTAGTGTGGGCAGGTGTATCTAGTCAGTACAAAACTGCCCTACACTTTATGACTCGTAACTGTACCACAGAACCTCAATATAAACAGCACGAGACATTGTTGTCAAACTGTAATTGATGCTCAAGAGCACATGAAAAATTAACATTGACATTTTTTGTTGGGGTATACCCACCACTGTTATTCACTGTAGAGTGACCTTTTTACGTTTTCCACAAATTTCAACCAAAAGCCAAATATCCCAAACTTTTTGTGAGTAGTGTATATCATGTAGTGATGTCATGGTACAGCCCTTGACCCCTCCCTTCGGGCGTGTGTATGTGTACTCTGTGTCTGGTTATGCCATTATATGTATTTCCTGTGGGTGTGGTTACGTGTGTGCAGGGCCAGAGTGGGCCCCTTTTTTCAGCCCAGGAGTTTCATGCCCAAATCCGGCCCAAAGTTATTTTTCCCTCCAAATAGGCCCAAACTAGAGATTGACATGAGCCGGCCCATCGGGAATTCTCCCGAATCTCCCGATTAGCCACTCCGGCTCTGCGTGTGTGTGTGTGTGTGTTCATTCGTTGCACCCGTCTCGTTTATGTCTAGGTGTTTAATGTGAGTCTATGTTGTGATGTTTGATCGTCTTTGAGTCGATCCCTGTTTTGTTCGTCTGTATACATTCTTTGTCTTTAAGCGCTATCGTGATAATAAAGAAAGAACGTCTTGTCTATAAAGCAACGCCTCGCATCTGGTATTCTTCTGACAACCCGTCATTAAATATGACAATTATATAAAATAAGTTTAGAATCAGAATGTACAGGCTAATCACAAAGCGACCATGAGATACCAGAGATGATCACAGGCAGTAGGGAACTTTATTTAGCCAATCAAATGATGCCATTTGAGGGAGTTTAAAAACCTGCTGTAAAATGGGAGAAGTCCGGATAATTTTGAACCCTTGAGAACAACAGAGTGACAGCAACAATAATAAAAAATTGTTGGAGCTGGCACGTGTGCTCACAGGTGTTCTTTAATCCCGTGATTAAGAGGTGGGACATGAACATCCTGGATAGCCACCATCTGCAGGCTGAGTCACAGCTTCTGTAATACCAGCACACACACACACACACACACTTTTGCACTCGCCGTTTCCACCAAGAGCAAATTCACCGGACGGCACCCCCACAAATGGACAGGGAACTGTTTTAGGGCGTCTAGGTGACTTAAACACTGTCTGTTGGATACGTAATCTCTAGATGTTAAGACGTGTGTAGGTTACGGTCAAATAAAATGTCAGTGTTCTAAATCTGTTTCCACATTTCTGGGTTGAAGCACAGTTAATTGTACGTGTATTGAATGGCATTAATAACAGCTGAAGTGAACAGGTCTGTACTTAAAGAGCATTGAAGTGGCATCAGTTAACATTAGCTCA
Source organism: Brachyhypopomus gauderio (assembly GCF_052324685.1). Taxonomy (NCBI): domain Eukaryota; kingdom Metazoa; phylum Chordata; class Actinopteri; order Gymnotiformes; family Hypopomidae; genus Brachyhypopomus; species Brachyhypopomus gauderio. Next base: position 33,398,909 of record NC_135217.1, read on the forward strand.
TTTTGAGCCGTAGGACCAGTACGTACCTCGTTTTCGTACTGATGCGTTGGTTTCCATTCTTGGCATGATTAAGATGAGGCGTGAATGATGCTGTTGTGAGAGGAGGGGGAGGTGCTGGTGGGGGCGGGATGGTGCAGGTCGATGGCATATCTCTCTCCTCTCTCTCTCTCTCTTTCTCTCCCTCCCTCGCTCCCTCCCACCTCTCTCGATTGGTCTGATGTTCCTCTGAGATAGAAGTTGCCGAGTGAAATGAAGAGTGCTGTATTTCTGGACAGCCTCAGAAACGGCACAGGATCATTCCCACTAGGCAGCCTCCGCGCTTCCAATACCGCTCCGGCCCAAAGCCACAGAGACGGACGCTCCTGGACCCAGGGCGGTCCAGCTCAGCATCTCGGCTGGAGGTCCGCAGCTGGAACGTGGCCTCCAAGCCTGGACTCTCTCTCCACCAACCAGGACTGAAGTAAGCCCTGTCGGAAAGGCGACGGTCCGTCATGCCCGTGGTGCGGACATAAGAGGCGTGGAGCGGCTCCGGGGGCCATCGAGTCACTCTGCGGGGCCTGAGGGAGCCTCTCTCCCCATGGCAGCATGCCAGCCGCGCTGAAGGAGTCCAGGGGGGCTCAGAGCTGCAGGGGCATGGAAGAAGCACTGACCTCTGTGCATCCAGACCCTCACTGGGACTTGCAGGTACCCGGGGCAGTGGAACACGGGCAAGTGAGGGGTGTGTGATGTGGTGTCATGTGAAATCCTTGGCAAACGGATGTGCCTTTCTTTATAGAATTCAGGTCGGTACTCTTAAGATTAGTCCTGTGTTTACTGGCTGGCAGCGAATGTTTGTGTGTTTGTTCCCGAACACGTGCCTGTCCTTTGGTGTCTGCGTTGGTCTGAGGGTTTAGTGTTGCTTTCCTTTGGCTCTGAGCGCGCGTAGAAAGAATGATGACTAGTGCAGAGGGGTCTGTGCTGGCCCACCTCCAACGGTTTGATGAAGGACGCACTGTCAACACGCCAACATGCCATGACATCATCGCATACTGCGAGAACGAGAGAGAGAGAGGGAGAGAGAGAGAGAGAGTGAGAATGAGAGAGAAAGAGAGAGCGAGGGACTAAATGAGAGCCCAAGCGCCCGCTCTTTAGTCACCCTTCTCCCCGCCCACTAATACTGTGATGGAGCAGGAGGATTGGGGGTGGTGTCATGGCAACCGTGTAGGAAGCTGTCCGTCACATGGGCTTTTGTGGAGCTTTCTCTCTCTTTCTCTCATTCTCTCTGTCTCTGTTTCCCTCTCTGTCCCTTTCTCCCTTGCTCACGTCCAGTGGTCCGGCGTCCGTCAGGTCCTCCTCTGGAGCCCACTGTGGCATGACCCCTCTCCTCCCACCATGGAGCCGGGCCTGGCACCCCCGTCCGTACCCGGGAGACGGCGGGTTAGCGCGGGGTAGAGCCAGGGGTGAGACTGAGGGTCTGGGACTCATCGAGAAGCTTCTCCGTCCGTTTCTTAGCCGGGCGGTGCACGGACCGAAGGCTGACTGCACTCGTATTCATGGTGTTTGGGATTTTTTTTTACACAGTCCAGCACGGGCTGGTGCGTCATGCTCAGTGGCTCAGATGCTCAGATGCATAAATGCTGTTTGGCTCTTGGAGATATTCCTGTTTGGTTGTAAACTTGATTCTGTCTTTTGCTGTGTTGCCTTTTTCAGTGTCATTGGAGATTTAATTATGCGCCATTAAATTTCTTTTTCATGTGCTGTCAGATTGATTGGCGCGGTCATGTATATTAGTGATGATTGGACTAGAGGAAGTGAACATCCATATCCCTCTTTCTCTATCTCTCACTCACTGACACTCCTTCTCTCACACTCTGACTCTCACTTCTCTCTCTCTCTCTCTCTCTCTCTCTCTCTCTCTCTCTCTCTCTCTCTCTCTCTCACACACACACACTCTCACACTTTCTCACTCTCTCCTTTCTTAGGACGATGTGCCAGTCAAGGAGATCAGCATCACGCATCTTGTTAAAGAGGGATCAGAGAAAGCTGACCCACGGCAGTTTGAGCTCCGCAAAGTCCTGGGGCAGGGCTCCTTTGGGAAGGTGTGTTGCTGATGTGTGCATGTGTTCCTGCATGTGTGTGTGTGTGTGTGTGTCCTATCTGATGTGTTTGTAGTTGTGCTCTCTGTCAGAAAAGCCAAGTGGCACTCAAAAAAGATGAAAGGACTCAACATGCACAAATGCAACATAATTGTTCATGTGAACAGTCCTTCATTCTTCTGAAGATAATCACTGAAATGACATTTGGTAGCCTCTCAGGGTGTGGTCACTATAGTTACCATCAAGACTTAAAAGACCAATGCGATGACTAACAGTTCTTTCTGGTAGAGAAAGAATGGGTCTTACAGTGGACAAAATGGCTAAACATAGCAAGATTACTTTAGAGGCTGTTTTGTAAGGAGGTTTGGCTGTTGTCATCTGTCTCACTCATGCAGGTGTTTCTGGTGAAGAAGATCACAGGACCAGATGCGGGTCAGCTTTACGCTATGAAGGTGCTGAAGAAAGCCACTCTGAAAGGTAGGAGCACGTTCTTCTGGCCATAATAATGAACCTACAGGAAACCAACTTAGAAAAGAGGAAGCTCGTCTCAGTGTTGTGCTTAGATTTGATTCCCATGGTTTCAGCTGTTGGCTGAGATATAGGATGAATGATGTATATGAACCATTTATATATGAATGGTTTAATATGTGTGTGTGTGTGTGTGTGTGTGTGTGTGTGTGTGTGTGTGTGTGTGTGTGTGTGTGTGTGTGTGTGGGGCGTGGGTTTTTTTTTTTTATTCGCTTTGCCTTTTGACAAGATGTTTTCAGCATGTGAGTCATGCATGATGGTTGAGTTATTTCAGCAGGTCAGTTCAACATATAATCAAGTTTACAGAGAATTCCTTTCTCACTCTGTAAAAGCCACGTAGGTTGAGCTGATTTCGGTGTGAGAGCGAGCATTCCTGTGTTGCTATTGTCCGTGTAGGACGAACTCGCCTCACAGAGAGCATCCATTCAGAATTGAGCTTCAACACCAGCTTGACTATGAAATGAGAGGACTGATAACACGTGTGTATGTGTGTGTGTGTGTGTGTGTGTGTGTGTGTATGTGCACATCCACGCGTGCTCATCTACTGGATGCCAAACCTTGGCCATTGGCGTGGGGTCGTTGGGAGGGACCGCAGATCCCCCTCTCCCTCTCCTCTGCTCTTGTTTCTCTCTCCTTTATTTAATTAGTCGTCCAGTGCCATCTGTGTTATTGCATACTGCCAGAATGCCAAACCCCAAGAAGGGGGTGGGGAAGGGGTGTGCTGCTGTTTAGTAGTGATTTAGCAGAAAAGCCTCTTTTGTGTGTGTGTGTGTGTGTGGCAGTTCGGGATCGAGTGAGGACTAAGATGGAGAGGGACATCTTGGTGGAGGTAAACCACCCCTTCATCGTTAAGCTGCACTATGGTGAGTCTCTTGCAGGTCTTAAGCCACTCGAAATGATTAATGTCCCTCATTATTTTTGTGCCACAAAGCCTTATGAACCAATTAACTCTCTCTCTTTTCTCTTTCCCTCCATTTCTTTATCTCTCTCTCCCTCTGTCTCTCTCTCCCTGTGTCTCTTTTAATCCATCACCAGCGTTCCAGACTGAGGGAAAGCTTTATCTGATTCTGGACTTCCTTCGTGGAGGAGACCTTTTCACCCGTTTGTCAAAAGAGGTCCAAGCAGACAACATATACATGTATACTTAGTTCTGGTTCCCAAGGTGTGTCTGAATGTGTTTGGTTTTCCACAACCTCTTGTTACTTCCTCAGGTGATGTTCACTGAGGAGGATGTGAAGTTCTACTTGGCTGAGCTGGCGTTGGCACTGGACCACCTTCATGGACTGGGAATCATCTACAGAGACCTCAAACCAGAGAAGTACAAAATAGTAGCTTCTTTGCCCAGCGTGGAGAGCAGTATTGTCTCTCTGAGGTTAGGTAATGTCTGGTTACATGAGCAGTCAGTATAAAGGTAGCACTTGGGCTTGTGGTTGATTTGTGACAGTCTGAAGTCAACCAGGGTGGTGTCGGTGCATTCTGTAGCTACTGTTCCAATTTCTCTTAATCCGTTACACTCTCACTCTCTCTCTCTCTCTCTCTCTCTCTCTCTCTCTCTCTCTCTCTCTCTCTCTCTCTCTCTCCTCTCTCTCTCTCTCTCTCTCTCTCTCTCTCTCTCTCTCTCTCTCTCTCTCTCACACACACACACACACACACACACATCCTCTTTCAACCAAAGCCAAACCTAAATAATTTTAATATGTGTAAAAAGGATGGCAAGGTGAATGGTGTCTATATGCCTGTCTATGTAGTTGCAGAATTATGTCTCCATAGCTATTCCATAGATATAATTGGCTAAAATAATTACAGAGCAAAAATGTGCACGTCTCTATGTGGTGACAGGCCTTCTGATGCTGTGAAAATTTCTGTGATTTCAGCATCCTGCTGGACGAGGACGGGCACATCAAGCTGACGGGTGGGTAATTCCATCCCTCTGCACCTGCGTTCTCAGGAGCGTGGCACTGGGCCCAGTGGGCGCCGCCCTGCTGGACGTCTGCCGCATCACAGGCAACCCTGCAGCTACGGGCTGGCAGGCGTCTGCTTTCATGACCTCACCTAAGAGACTCATGATGAAACAACTCTAATCCCAAAAAATGATCGGATGATTGCAATCCTTCAACACCTTGTTTTCACTGCGTAACCTTGTAGGTTCACCTTTGGCCTGGAGAACTTTGTTAATGTGTTGAAGGCTCTTCACCAAGTACTGATAATATAAGGTTGTATAGTCATCCACCTCTTTGTTAATGAATAAGAAGTTCTAGCCAGCAAAGCCATGCTGCACATACTGATTTTGTCCTAAAAAGGTCTCACAGTACTTAAGGTTTTTCCAGCACTTTCCACTGGTGTCATAAATTACCCCCAGTTAAATTGGGGGGTATTTCAATACATTTGGTAAGGTTCTATATCCTGTAAAGAGGTGTAAATGGTCATAATGGCAATTATACTTATACAAGTATTATACTTGTACTGTGTTTTAGACTTTGGGCTCAGCAAAGAGTCGATCGACCATGAGAACAAGGCCTACTCTTTCTGTGGGACGGTGGAGTACATGGCTCCTGAAGTGGTCAACCGCAGGGGACATACGCACAGCGCTGATTGGTGGTCATACGGCGTGCTAATGGTGAGGGGGCCGGACATCCTGCTCCGACTCTTCTGTTTTCCTGCTCTAGAAACCCTGCAGGCTGTAGAAAAGCTCTTCACCAGCCATGGTTGTGCTTCTGTCTCCAGTATGAAATGTTAACGGGAACACTGCCTTTCCAAGGCAAGGACCGCAAGGAGACCATGACCATGATTCTGAAGTGAGTTCTGTGGCTCTTCACTGCCAAAGTTATTTTTTCACCTGTATTGCATTCAAATGGCTTTCAAAGTTTACGTGGCTGAGCTCCAGACCCCAGCTGAAAGGCAGTAGTGGACCAGAAACCCTGGCGGTTATGGAACACGTGGTCATGGTTCTCCACACCATGCTAGTGGCCTGCACTTAACCTACTATATATTTTCAGTAAACTCAAAGTCGTTCCAAATGCCAATTTAGCTCCTGTGGCGGCTAGAATAAGCTCACAGTGCGTAAAACTTTCAGTAGGGTAACTGCTGACATTACCAGACTGCCCCCAGGGCAGTAGGGGGGGCTGATACACCAGGGGGTGTTGGCGCCTAGGGGTAGCAGGGGAGGCAAGAGCTGGAACGTGGCTAGATACATAAGGGCAGGGTTGTCTACCGTCATGACACTGGGGCACTTGGCACTGAAGACCAGCACTTTAGAATGCATTTGGGTTTTTTTTTGTTTTTTCTTCTTGTTGTTGATCTGTATTTTTTAATAAAAGAAGTGCATCTGACTGGGTGGGCAGGAGGGCCACTTGAACTGTTCCACATTATCGATCCCTCTGCATGCACTCATTGAGTCTTTCTGAGCAACAGGAGGTAATAAGTGACTTTAAAAAAATCAAAACATCCTTTTCTTCTCGTGTGCCCTGCTGTACTCTGGCCCGACCTCTCACCACCTGCAGAGCCAAGCTGGGCATGCCTCCGTTCCTCAGCTCGGAGGCTCAGAGCCTCCTTCGCAACCTGTTCAAACGCAACCCCTCCAACCGGCTGGGTAAGCAGGATACCACCTCCATCACACGCTCAGGTTGACCGGTGGGCATGCTCTCCTGTGATTTGATTGTTAAACGTTAACTTGCACATATTAAATGTTAACGTCAGTGTTACTCTGTGTCTGAAGCAGTCAGATATTGTTTGTGCAGGTGCAGGTCCAGATGGAGTTGAAGAAATAAAGAGACACCAGTTTTATGCTTCCATTGACTGGAATGTAAGTGTGTGTGTGTGTGTGTGTGTGGGGGGGTGTATATTATATCTACCACACTGGAGTGATTTGTCGAGTACTGTCACCACTCCATGCTGAATTTTAATGTGTATCATGCTTTTTTTGTCACAAGAAATTATTTAGGAGAGAGATTCAGCCGCCCTTCAAACCTGCCTCTGGGAGACCTGATGACACCTTCTACTTTGACCCAGAATTCACAGCTAAAACTCCCAAAGGTCTCTTTAAGAGTGTCTTTTTTCACTGGGTCCCACATGGAAAATTAGGAACATTTTTGCTTCAGACAAATTGATGACAGAGCACATTAACTTAATTACTCATAAGCTTTAAGATATATATATATATATATATATATATATATATATATATATATATATATATATATATATGTTGTTAAACAAGATGTTTCCGTTTGAGCTCTAAGGGGGTGTGTGGGTTGTGTACAGATTCACCAGGTGTGCCCCCTAGTGCCAATGCTCATCAGCTCTTCAGAGGTTTTAGCTTTGTGGCCATCAGCTCAGAGGAGGAGATTCAACCCCTGCAGAGCAACATGAGCACCATAGTGCAGGTACACGCACACATGATACATCACAACAGCCTCCCATTGGGTCTTCACCTCCTCGTCTCAGCAGTGTGGTTTTTATGTTCTTTTTTCAGGCATGAAAATCTGTCAGCTTTCGGCGAAATTCGCCGTTTTGAAGTTGAAAAGTGTGACCTACGTGAATCGTGTAGATCCGATGAGTTTTTTGTTGGGGGGGGGGGGGGGTGGTCGGGAGATTATATGTATATATTGTAATTATCATATCGACTTAATAAGCAAACAGAGCACTTCCGAAATCGGCAATTTCAATGACAGTGGCGAGCAGTTTCCGCCCAGAACCTTCATAGATTGCCAAATAGCGTTTCAATCATACGAACGTTCTTCATGGTATTCATTTACTGCTAAGCGGGACGAGAAGCAGGACCTAGTGCTACACCGGGGACAACGCAGAAGCGCGAACATTTCCCACTACATTTACCAGATCGTACATGTCCCAGTGGATTTAATTGGGTTATTAATGGTTTCGATCGTTTTCATATTTTGCGGTAAAACAAAGTTACTGCCGTTCGCTACAGCGTTGAAACACTGTCAGAGCCACAAGCTCTTGTGATAAATAAGTAGATAGATAAGCCTATTAAGTTCGCGTCAACCCCGTGTAGTTAACGGTGACATAAAATAAGAAACAAGATTTTTTTCTAGTGTGTCTGTAGTTGTAACTGGTGAATCCAGGGACGTGTGATAACATTCGCACCAGGGCTGAAAAGGTTGAAGATGAAATTGTAAACTCTTGTCGTTTGAGTCTACCCTTAGCCCATGTTAGAAAATAACATGTATTTTTACACTAATTTTCGCCGCTGATGGTATTTATTGGTTCATTAAGACGTAATGGTTTTGACTGAGCCATCTGGAGTGGCGAAAGCGGCTTCTCGCGTTTACGATCTGTCTCCGTACATTGAATCCACTGACAACAAGACAGTCAAAAAAAAATTTTTTTTATGGATTTTACTATATTTTACGGAGCCCGTAAGGTGACATCTTGTAAAAAAAAAAATAATAACGCGTGGCCACAACTTATTAACGCATGTGAACGAGATACTAATGTCGCCTTTCACACGCGGCAACAAAGTTTATTTTTTCACAGCAAAGCAAGTAGATCCCAGGGATGTTCGCGAACTGACTGCCCAAGGAAGGTAAACCTGGCTTTATATAAAGTAATACTTAATTATCTTGTTCGCACGCGTTAGTAAGTCGTTCACCACCCGTTAGTAAGTCGTGGCCAGGCATTATTAGCCTATATTTTTTACATGATGTCACCTTACGGGCTCCATAATATTTGGCATCACCTGTCGTTGTACCCCCGTACACCAGCAGCCACCCCCCCCCCCCCCCCCGTCGCCGTATCCCCATGACGTCACATGTCAACGCCCCCCCCCCCCCCCACATGTCAACGCCCCGTCGCCGTATCCCCATGACGTCACATGCCCCCCCCTCTTCTCACCTTTTTAACCCCTGACCCATTTTCATGCCTGTTTTTTGCTGTCACTACATTCTGTGTGTGACCCGCCCCCAGACGTAGCGCTCTGCACAAACAGAGCTGTTATGTCAGCAGGTCATGCCTGTGCAGAAGACTCTCACGCCCCGTGTATCTGCGTTTTTGTCCAATGTAGCAGCTCCACAGAAACACAACTCAGTTCGGAGACTCGTACGAGGTGAGAGAGGACATCGGTGTCGGCTCATACTCCATCTGCAAGCGCTGCATTCACAAAAGTACTGCCATGGAGTACGCCGTCAAGGTGACAGTTTCCCCGAGTAACAAATAAATGCATTGACTAACCAGTTATGTATTTCCTCGATGGAACGCAGTGACCATTTACCCCATTGCACTCCACAACCAGATCATCAACAAAGCCAAGAGAGACCCGATGGACGAGGTGGAGATCTTGCTACGCTACGGCCAGCATCCCAACATCATCACCTTAAAAGATGTGAGTGTGTCTCAGGCCCCAGAGGAAGAAATGGCGCATCTTTCCATTTTAAAGACTACAGAAAAGCATTTTGTGTTTATCATGTCCTGTTAATGCAATTACAATATGAGGGAGTCAATACTATATGCTTTACAGTAAGCTGTTATGGTTCTTCCCAAACAAAGCTCTTGTGCAATTTCCATGTGCAAAAATCCTGTAATGCGATCCAGTAATTACTGTGCTTGTGGAATATGGAATACATACATCCAAATATATCGGATTAGTTATCATTTATATTAATTTGGGCTCATGTTACGCATCATCTAACGGATAAACCTCTGTACATTTGTAAAGGTTAAGCTAATTGTGATTTGCATTTCGTTGTTTCTTGTGTACACTCAAGGTCACATTCAGCCGAGCTGCATTCTGGATCACATTACAGGATTTATTAATGCACATTTCCTGAATAAACGATGTAGGCAAGCACAGATATAGATGACGAATTACAGGACACCATTATGACTACCAGTGCTTAGAGAGCGTGATGGTATGGCCCTCTGGCGTTCTGATTGCGAGCATGTATGTCACCCTAGCTGGAGCAGCGGTGGAAACAGCATAATGCCACAGAGAGCGTTGAGAAAAGCACAGTGGGTTAAAAACGTTTTCCTTTAGTGATTTTTTTCCCCCTGTGTGATGTGATGCAGGTGTATGACGACGGCCGCTCAGTGTTCTTGGTGACTGAGCTACTGAAGGGAGGGGAGCTGTTGGATAAGATCCTCAGACAGAAGTTCTTCTCCGAGCGGGAGGCTAGCTCTGTCCTCTACACCATCACAAAAACCGTGGAGTATCTGCACGGACAAGGGGTACATATATATATATATATATAATCAAACATATCCAGTATTACAATGGATCCTACCTACAGGAGCATTATGTTCAGAAATGCATGTTCTACACCTGGTGCATCTGAACATAGCGGAATGTGGAGATACAAATCGTAATGTCAGAACCATTTCCTGTTTAAACGAAGCAGGTCGTAAGAACCTCAGCGAAGCGCCAACACAGTAGTGAACCTGAAATGTGATTCATAGTGAAACTCTCTTTGGACCTTTGGTCCTGTTACCGTGGCTGTAACGAGAGCCTAATGGAAAGTGTTTGAGAGCCCTAAATATTTATCACCTTATGTCACGATCCTGTTGCTGGTTCTATTCCTCAGGTGGTCCATAGAGATTTGAAGCCCAGTAACATTCTCTATGTAGACGAGTCAGGCAACCCAGAGTCCATCCGGATCTGCGACTTTGGGTTTGCCAAACAGCTGAGGGCAGAGAATGGCCTGCTGATGACCCCCTGCTACACTGCTAACTTTGTGGCCCCTGAGGTACACATTACTGGCCTCATGTTCAAGTCAGGCTTGTGCGGGTGTTAGCAGTCAAACTAAAACGGGTTCTTTTGCTCTTCAGGTGCTGAAGAAGCAAGGTTACGATGCTGCTTGTGATATCTGGAGCCTGGGTGTCCTTCTATACACAATGCTCACAGGGTAAAAACCAGAAGCACTAGTGTGGCATTAAGAACCAATTAAACTACTGTTTAGGTTTGGAAACGTTGAGTGTTGTCCAGCTGACATGGCGCCATTTTACAGGTTCACTCCATTTGCGAATGGTCCTGAAGACACACCGGAAGAGATCCTGGCTAGGATTGGCAGCGGGAAGTTTTCTCTCACGGGTGGATATTGGAACTCGGTCTCCTTGGAGGCCAAGGTGACTCTGCTGTTATTTAAAAGCCTTTATGTCTAAATTATATATTTTTTAAAAAGGTAAATAAACTTTTCAAGGGACATGTGAAATCAGCACATCTTTTAACAATAACTTAAAGAAAATCAACGAAAGTAATCTCAAATTGCCTTGTGTGAATTCCTGACATTAATTTTGAATACTGCAGCAGCTGAGAACTTGGTGCTACTGGCACTTTTTAATGTGTTAATGTCGCCCACAGGACCTGGTTTCGAAAATGTTGCATGTAGATCCTCATCAGAGATTAACAGCTGCACAAGTGTTAAGGCATCCCTGGATTATTCACAGAGATCAGCTACCAAAATACCAGCTCAACCGACAGGACGCTCCTCATCTCGTTAAGGTACCGTGCTGTCCACAACATTTACAAGAAAATCTCCCAAGTGCAGTGACCTTTAGTCCTGTCTGACATGGCCTCTCTGTCCATCTGCAGGGTGCCATGGCTGCTACATACTCAGCCCTCAACAGGAATGTCCCCCCTATGCTGGAACCAGTGGGCTGCTCAACTCTTGCCCAGCGTCGGGGAGTGAAGAAACTGACGTCCACGGCCCTCTGAGCCGTCGTCGTCGTCCCCCCCCCCCCACATCCAGCCACAGATGTGGCAGCAAGTGGCCACACAGCCGGGCCACACGCCCAGGCCCTGTGCCGGGCCACATGCCTGCCCGCTCGCCTGCCCGCTACCAGAGCTTGCCTCCTCAGACCAGCTGCGTTCAGGGCAGCATGCTAAGCATGGACTCAACTGACCCCTGGTGGACAATGCAATTCTTCCTCGTCTGCTTACTGTAAGAAGACCAACATGTTTTGCTTGTACGATCACTGGTGTCTTGGGACTTGGCACAAGTAAAACATCCGGAACATTCTGTGGAATATTTTTGGGAAATGAGACACACTCATAAATGCACATAAACTTGTAAAATACTGTACCATCATACCTTTTTATAATGCTGATAGTGCAAGACATTATTGTATTAAAAGAAACTGTGAGTTGTAAGAAGACATAAAACAGTTGTATTAAGAAATGCCATCAGATATCTACAAATATGAACTTTATACTTCTGGGAGACGCTTCAGTACCGTCTTCAAGCTGAACTTGTCTGGGTTCATAAGTCTGTGATAATAGATGTCTATTGCCCCAGCCCTTAACTAGCACTGCTCTTAACATTTTCTAAAGCCTTGAAATTCTCATCCTTCACTCCTCTACTCTTTCTGACATAGTCTGTCTGACATCACGCAAGCTTCCATGTGGCCCATAATGCACTGGTCTTGAGAAGTTAAAGCCCTGGGGCGGGGGTCATGTATAAGGTTCAGTGTGTGGCAAAGAGGTGTACAAAATCAATTTCCAAAAACTTAGTCATGCCATAAATTTGTATCACTTAATTGTATTCCAACCAATTAACTCAGGCTTCTGATGAGTTCATTTGTGAAGCCAGGTGGTTGGAACAAAATTCTGGGCAGGACTTTTCTCTGAACTTGGACTAGTCACCTCTGGGGCGGGGAGTTGGTCTCATGAGCATGGGGTGTGATAAATGAAAGCCCTGCTGTATGTGCATTCATCACCCAAGACAGGTTTGGCCTTACAAGATTGGTTTTGCAGACCATCTGTGTAAGAGGTTCAGAGCACAAAGGACCAGCAGATTTATACAAACTAGACAGCACAGAACTGTAAATACCCAGAGAACTCAGGTTTATAAAAAGCAATGGATTATATATAAAAAATAATATATATACACACATATTATATATATATATATATATATATATATATATATATATATATATATATATATATATATGGGGTACGAAAGATCTACAAGTTGTTTTTTTTTTCTCAACAACACCCCCCCCCCCCCCCCCCCCCCCCACCCCACATAACCAAATACACTCGTTATGTGGGTTTTGAAGGAGAACTACTGGCATTCAGTTTATTTTTATAAATGCATGGGACAGTTGCTTTAAATTATTTTAGCACTCCACTTAAATAAGCATGGTTGAGGGCCCCTCCCTTAAAGTCTAGGTCTGTTATGTTATTTTACTCAAGATGAAAATGTCTTTTTGATCTCTAATCTTTTGTCTGTTTAAATTGGAACAGTGCTGGAAAATGTTACTGCTGCTTTCTGTGTCTGGCAAGCTGCTATACTGATCTCTTTTTATGTGTAGTAAAGTTTTACATTTTTATGAGGAAAGTTGTGAATGATATTTTAGAACTATGTATTCTCACATAAAACATTAGAGTACTTAAGTGCAAACATGCAATGTCTAAGAACAAAAAAATATTTTGGGCTCAGTTATTGTTTCTAGATGTTACAGTAATAATAACCGTGGCTTTCGGTGGCACAAGTAATTACACTCTCTAAAGGGGGTACTACACCAACATAAAAATGTTTTATTCTTCAAGGCAATGGCAACAAAACATAGCTAGAAAGACAAAAAAATACATTTACCTGCTAATCTAAAAAATATGCTAAATGTCTATTCAGTACGAATATGTTGCACATATTAATTTTCATATAGTGTAGAAAATCATATTTTTTCCTGAATGATGTGTATTAGTTAACCTTTGGTTATTAAGAGTCACTAATTCTGCATCAGCCATTAAGTGCTTGTCTCAGATAGGCAGCGTGGCCTTCTTCCGTCTCCATCAGCACAATCCTGACTGGTATCAGGAGACTGTGACAGTAGAGAGAGGAACGTCTGGAACAATCTGAGCTCCTTTCCCAATTTCCTAAAACTCAAGTCATGACTTTGCAATGTCCGACAGTTGTGGTACCATCGCCCTGTGAGATTATGCCTCCATGTCAATGTGCACTGGTGCCTTCTCAAGTGCAGGCACCGGTCCATTCAGGTTCTGTCTAGGGCTGGGTTCTGACTATTCTGCCGGAGGTTGCTCTCCAGAATCAGCTTGGGGGTCCTCTGCGGAGGCAGGGCCATTGTGAGCACTCAGCATCTGGAGACGTTTCTGTTCATGTATTCGCCTGTGGCACAGGTAGCCACGCTCTGTGAGCTGATACACTTTGCAAGTGCTGCAGTAGTATGGGGTCACTACCACATGTCTGTCCATGTGTTTTAAAAAGGCTTCAAGCCTTAAGAAACCTTTTTCACAGATGCTGCAATGCAGCTTATGTCCTGCATGAAAAGTCTTAATGTGTTGACAGAGTGCAGCCTTGAACTGATAGGTTTCATCGCAGACTGGGCATTTATATGTCACCCGGGTCGTGTGATGTCTCATATGAGCAGTCAATGAACCCTTGTAGCGGAATCGACGAGGACAGAGCGTGCAGCTGTACATTAAAGTGGACTCCACATTCTCGTGGAGTTTCTGGTGAGCTTTCAGAAAGGCTCGAAGGGCAAAGCCTTTCCCACACTCAGAACAGTCGTAGGTCCGAGTCTTTCCTTCCTTAGAGCAACTGAATGGTTTTCCTTTATCTTCAGATTCTACAACCAATTCACAGCCAGTCTCACTTTTGATATCTTCACTTTGAATTATCTTAAGCTGATCACTTCCCTGTATGCACATTTCATCAGAGAGGGCGGAATAATTATTTTCTTGCTTGACGTGTGTAGCTGATGAACATTTGCTGTCTTCCAAGAGCTTCCTGACGGGGGTCACCTCATATTCTGTAGGCTCTTCCTTGACGCACGCCAAGGAAACTGTGCTACTGATTGTAATATCGCAAGTCTCCTCGACACTGTTTTCTTCCACTGCCGCCTGTCGCAATGAAAATGATACAGTGAAACTAAATAAAACACATTGCACATTGCGTGTAATTTTAAAATCCCAAAAACACTGAAGACGTTTAAAAGACGTGTTTTGTTAGTTTTTTGCAACACAAAAAGTTAATAAACCTTAACTATTAGTGCGCAAACTATTTAGTTAATTGATTGTAATGTTAATAAACTCACCAGGGCCTCATCTCCATCTTTTGATGTACGATCCCCAGGATAAATGGTAGGAACTGCATCAACGTTTAATATAAGCTGCATTGTGAAACCCAGATCCACTTCTGTAAAGCAGTCTTGGGGGAAATGAGCGCCACAAACTCGACTTGAAGCAGGGACGCTCCCTCCGCCACCTTCACTTCGCTCGATGAACTGTAGCCATAAACTACGTCTATTCGGTTCTTCGGGTAAAATATAATGAATTATCGTGTCCGAACTGTTAGGGCAGCCAGTAATCACACATTTATGTATCATAATGATAACGAGATGTGTCTCTTTTCTAAATGAATCAGTGGAAACGCCTGGATAAGATCCTGACTTCAACTCACGATTAAAGCGCGATTAGTACCTTGTTAGCCAAGACAGATATGTAGCCTGTTAGCTTGACAAAGAAAACACTTGCTGTTAGATTATGGTAACTTCAGATTTTATCCTTCTGTGACTATCTGGCTTCTCATGGGGGTGCCCAATGTGCACATACCTTCTCTTCCTATGCATCTAAATATCCATATAACTACATTTTTAAATGTTTTTTTAAAGACTTACTCAAAATGCTGCTACTCTCTTCCTCATTGGACACTGTCTGATTTGCCTGACGCCACTTAAATCTTTGTCGCCACCTACTGGAAAGGATGACACTTCTTGAAGAGAAAAATTTGAATAAACTTTTTATCCATTTCACTATTGTGAAAACTACTTAGAAATACATACAAAAAAGTACAGTTCGGTTAAACGGTGGTTAAAACGACCAGTCGATATTTCCACACACAAGGCCGATGCTGACAGAACAACAAAACGCCGCGTTATCAATAAAGTTACGGTGGTTTTGAACCACCACGCGCATGCGTACTTCGTATTTGGTTCAGCCAGGATTTGCTGTGGATTGTAGCTGGCGCTCAGTGCTGCAGTGTGTAGTCAAACTGTTACTTTACGATTTAAACAACAAACAATCCCAATCACTTCTGGACGTGTTGACAGAGGCGTTCATATAATATGCCAAAAAACAAGGGTAAAGTATTTTTTTTTCTCAAAAGTAGCACTTTAAAAGACTCGGCCAATTTAGCCAGTTAGCAAACAAGCTAGCTGCGGTTAGCAGATGAGCTCGTATGACTAGCCAGCTAGCATTAGCTTCTAGCGCTTAGCTTAGCTGCACGATGGCCGCGTTATTGACATGTTTCTGACATTTTTAGCTATTGGTGTCAGTTTAGAAGGATGTTAACTGCTGCACAACCTCTATTCACTTCGTACTTGCGTGTTCAGGCAAAGGAGGGAAGAACAGGCGACGTGGTAAGAACGAGAACGAGTCCGAGAAGAGGGAGCTGGTGTTTAAGGAGGACGGGCAAGGTGAGTCGCGTCGCTCCAAGTTCTGCTTCTCGTCATTTACTTCAGTTCAGGTGCGTTTAAAGTGATCCGTGTGCTCCGCAGAATACGCGCAGGTGATAAAGATGCTGGGGAACGGCAGACTGGAGGCGATGTGCTTCGATGGGATCAAACGGCTTTGTCACATCCGTGGAAAACTGCGGAAAAAGGTCCAGTTCACCTCACCTGCTTGGACACACCTGCTTGTTTGGCGTACTGGCTGTTCAGATTATTGTACTGTGTCATGAGGGGTCAAATGAGTAGGTCATTTAGAGCCAATCGGGTAATGAATCTGAAATCGTGGACCAAAATATCTATTGAGTTGTATCTAAAATGACATTGAATTAAGTGTTGGTCATCTTAGTTGTATCACTTGCTGTCACTTCATATTTATTGTGATTCGTCCTTTTCATCTCTCTCTTTGTCTGCAGGTCTGGATTAACACATCAGACATTATACTCATAGGTCTGAGGGATTATCAGGTGTGTACGGAGCAGAGATGTCAAGCAGGAGTACTTTTATCTGTTTAATTCCTTAGAAGTTGGTGATTATACAGTAATGTGGCCTTTATCAGATAGGAAATTAACTGCTGCACAATACCATAACCACATAGGTCATCACATTTATGGTTTCCTGCAATATGCACTAGGGATGCACCGAAATCGAAAACCGAAAATGAGGAAACCAAGGCCGAAAGCCGAAAACCGAAACGCATTATGCCAATTATTAGTAACATTGGATTTATGGCTAACCTCACTAAAATCAAGGCATTGCTATTCAAAGAATAAATCAAATCCAAAATTTGATTTGAAAATATGTATTTAGCACTGACATTACAGTAATGCATATTATAAAATAAAATTCGTGGTGGGCCGTTAACGGCGATAACGCTGACAATGGCCGACCACTAATTAAATTTAACTCGCTTCCAGACCGTTTTTATCTGAGAGGATAAATATATGTATTTTATACGAGTTAAATTTAATTATAACTGACTGGCCTGAAAGATAAATATAAATTCTCTCATAAAAACGTGACGTGAGTTGCAACAACATTAAACAGCTCAGGTAAACACGCTTCTGAGAAATGTCGTCTGCTCGGCAAAACATAACGGGGCTCAATGTTCTCTATTAGCCTACGAAATTCCACATCCTCTACGACAGAGAACGGCTGATCGTCTAGGGCGTACACTGTACGATATTTTAAATCGTGTACTCAGCTCCAGCTCAAACTGTACGACTAAATCGCAGGGTTTAAAAATTCACAGCTCACGATTCATATACTCACACTATACGACCCGACGCTCTCATGCGATCTCACGAGGAGCGATTTGAATTTCAAACATGTTTGATATTCTTGCGACGCTGCGATTTCTGATCGGGAGTTGGTCGTGAGGTGTGAATCGCTCCTCGTTTACCTGTGTAAACTATACGATGCACGACACGCGATTGAGCCGAAACTCGGCCCAATAGTCGCACGAGTGAAAAATCGGCTGAAAATGGGCCAAAAATCGCAGTGTACGCCCAGCTTAAGGCAACGAGTTCCATCATTTTTGGTGTAATGTCCTTTGCCTTGGCGCCATCACTGGAAAACTTTTTTGCTAGCTTTATCCAAATAAACACGTGCAGGCGATTTTTGCTTGCGTCATCACAACACATTGTTTTGGCCGTGTTGTTTCGGTGATGAAAGTATTTCGGCCGAAAACCGAAAATGCAAATTTAAGCCATTTCGGCCGAAAATTTTCGGTGGCCGAATTTTCGGTGCATCCCTAATATGCACCAAGTGCAAATGCAATCACTGAAACAACAAGCCAAGTGTTCCCACCACCAGTATGTTTTTGTTTGTGAATAAAACCTTTGTGTTTTACCCCTGCATAACAGGACAACAAGGCAGATGTTATTTTAAAGTACAATGCTGATGAGGCACGGAGCCTGAAGGCCTATGGAGAGCTTCCAGAGCATGGTAAATGTAGTTCTTTTTGGAAATCTCATTAGACCATGCAGGTTTGAACAGCATCCATCTAGAATGTTAGAGATTTGTTGCACTGTTGCTTACCAAGTATTGTGCTTCACAGCCAAAATCAACGAGACAGACACATTTGGACCTGGCGATGATGATGAAATCCAGTTTGATGACATTGGCGATGACGACGAGGACATTGATGACGTAAGTGCAAAACCAGATTCAGATCTTTGCACTTTAACACCTGAAGATGGAATAACTTTCTTCCCCCATAACAAACAAATAAATATAACAAATATGACATGGGCCTACCAAGGGTGGTCATTGTCTTGTATTTTTGCTCCATTGTCTCTGCCCTTAGATCTGACCTGGAGCTGCTGCTACAAAGGGAGCAAGTGGGTAGAAGGACGTTCTGGACCTGCAGAGACAGAATTCCCCCATGGAGCTGACTCCCCTTCCTTCTGAGGTGGATAAGCCTTAGGGTCCCGTCACTAATTACATGACTGCACCATTCTATTCAGTCAATTTTCTTATCTTTTAAGGTATTTATATTAATTTCACATGAAGTGGAATTTAGTTAAAACTACAGAATCTCCGGATTCGCAATAAAAATGAACAATTTTGTGTTTGGTTTGCAGTCTGTATTCTTGTAATGTTCAAAAGATCTGAGCCTGAGAAAGAAATGTTTTTTTTGAAAACATCTGATTCCTCTGACATGCCACTATCGTCTATATATTTTTAAATGTCTACTCTGAGAATAGGCTACTGCATTCTGGTGTATTCCATTGCAGTTAGTTTACTGGCCAATTAAGACCTTCTTAAACTATTGTTTCCCTCAGTAATATGTGTGGTCTTGTTTATATAATGAACAGTTTTATATTACTGACCTATTGTGCTTAATATGACAAGCCTGTATGTACTAGGGATGCACCAATGATCCAAAGCCTGACGCATCCAACACTGAATACTGCTGCTTTCTTTTCTGTCTAACATATTACTGAAATCATGACTCAGCTGCACATAATGAAATATGAAACTTCTCCAATAACTGCTACCCAAATTCTACACAGTAATGTTTAGTGTCAGCAACTAAAAAGCTTTTAATAGAAGTACATAAACTCTTGTCATTTGGAGAAGTCCTTCAGGCAGTGAATTGTATTAGTACAGTTTGGATCTCTACATTTGGACCATGTTGGCAGTAGTTCCTGCTTCTGTAAGGGGTGTGAGTTGTATCGGTGCATGTCTGGTTCATGTTCATGTGTCTGAAATGAGCAACTAAAATATAGAATAACATGTTTTCTCCTGTTAAAAATCTCAAAGCTAAAACATGCATGACTATAAAGAACATTAAGACCAGAATATTTTTGTATTGAAATGATTAAATGCAAGAGTGTTATCAGGTTTTTTTTTTTCTCGCTCTCTTAAAATGTACAAGAGAATAATGATTGTGAGGTTAACTTGGTTTTCCAAGTTGCCTGAGCTGAAATAGCACTGTCCTCATTTGAAACCCTTTGCTTTTTGAATAAACATCAGACTTTGTGGTGGAAAGTAACTTTAAATACAGATGCATGTGATGAGTCCTCATTTCTCCAAGGTTTTTGTTGTTATTGGGTTTTAAGTGGTGGAACATTGACTCAATTGATTTTTGTTTGAATGTTTTTTGTTTTGCTTTACAGTTGTGTTGCTCTTTGTCCAGTTAATATGAAGCTATAGCAGTGTGCAACTCAACGGTATGTTTGAGTATCTTTTTACTCAAGTAGGTCATTGAATGTTTTGATAAGATGAGTTGTTTTGGAACAGTGGCTTTGAGGTTATTTTAGGTTATAGAATGCATGGGTAATTGCTCAACACTGAGGTGAATTAATGAGAAGGTTTTTAAAATATATATATGTCAAGTTATTTCATGCTACTCCTAATGTGTTATGTACATTTGGCATGAAACACACATACACTACTCAACAAATTAGGGACATTTGACTTTGGGGTGAAATTTCAGCATGAACCTAAAACGCACTAACATTTGAATTTAATGTCTAACAGGAATGTAATGTAACCTCTAAAGTTGAATGCATATGTCCAACTGTTGAATGTTTCAGTACTTTTTGCACAATTTGCTGTTCTCTAACAATGAGCTTAATAGCAAAGTTCACAACAGGTGTTGACCAATACATTTCCTAGTTCGATTAGATATGGTATTTCAACAGTCCTCCTCATGCTGTTCACGTTTTGACATCATGAGATCAAGATGACACCTAACAATCACCAGTACCTCACTGCTGCAAGGCTTCAAACAGGATGTTCTCAGACAGAAGTGGCCACTGAGCTTAGAGTGTCACAGAGTGTCATCAGCAGGTTGCAACAGAGATACCGAAAGAGTCGCAGAAGGGCTTAGAACATGGGTTAAAGTTCTCCGTCACTACGACGGATTTCCGTCATTTGATTTTTTTGGGGAAAAAATCCGTCAAATCATAATAAACCACACGCGCGTGCGTGCTATCTTTTGTGGCCGAAATATGATTCTCACTGGCGCTCATCAGCGCTGGATGGATGACGGCGGTGTCATTTGATTGACTTGCGGGTCATTCCGCCTTCAGATTTACGGACATTATGTAGAAAAGTGACCTCCCTCCTGCCTGACGTGACCGTAGCGCGCGACTCTGTACACCTCGTGCAAACTTGCGCGAACGGCGGAGGCTAGTTGACGCGTCACATTCTTTTTGCAGTCTTGTCCGAAACGATATGTGGTAGTATAAAGAAACACCGCTCAAAAACAGGAGAATTTTAATGTTGCTATGTGTTCCAGGTTTGAAAAGTGCTGGAATTTAGGCTAAAGTACTTTAAAATGTTGAAATTGTAACTCGTTTTACAACAAATATCTGTCTGACTGAACAGTTTTCTTGCATTACGTTAACAAATACGAGCCTCTTGTAATTCCAGGAAACATGAGAGAACGTGAAGACATTAAGATTGGGTGTTTTGAAAATAAACAACCATTAAAAAATGTGATAAAAAGCGAATTATTTCGAATCATTTCGAGTATATGTATAAATATTTAACTTAATTAAATGTAACATTGAAAACGTGTTGAAATGGACCTTGAAAGTGACGTGCAAGTGCTTTAATTCCACCTTATAAAGGTGTATGAACCCTGCAAACATGACTTTGTTCATTGTGCTGAGGCGCGGCGCGTGCGAAGTTACAAAATTCGAGAGGTGCACGACCTTGCGAATCACCAGCACGCGAGGCTCTCGCGCACGGGTGGAGCCAGCGCGATTACGTCATTTTCGGCGCCCGCGCCGCCCGCACGCGCCGCGTCAAATATAATGGCTTAAACCAGGCTTAACATGGATGGTTTTGTTCTGTTTGTATTTAAAAGCTCTATCCAGTGTAATTTTTTTGTAACATACCTACTTAAAGCAGGTAATCTTACGGCTTATGTTTTTGTGAATAGTGAATTTGATAAAAACAAGAGAGCTTCATACCTTTTAAAACTCACCAGGATTCACTAAATTTGACTTGATCTTTAAATAGTTTTCTGAAGAGGACCCCCAGATTTATGTACATTTATTGCTCAGGTGTTGCATTTTGTCGCTTCATAGATTCTCTCTTCTCTCCTTACACAGGCTGTTTAGATAAATATACTTTATAAATGTGTTTATTGTGTAGAATTAGGCAAAAGAGGTCGTGTCCCAACTACACCACATTTTCAGTAATTGCTAGCATTGTCTTTTGCCAGGAAAAATTTTCAGTCAAATGAAAATTTCTTGCTTTAACCCATGGCTTAGAAGTGGACGTCCTTTGAATACATCCCACACTGTTAACCGTGTGCCCTGTTTACTCCTTGTACATTTAATTATCGTAAGAGGCACCCAAGTGCCATGTTAGACCATTTGAAACTTTACATCAGAGTGGTCTGCGTGCAAGACGTACTGTGAGGGTATCAGACCTGACCCGGTGTTAATGTCTAGCATGGGTCAGGGAACATTTACACTGGATGAGGGACCAGTGGGCCCCGGTGCTGTTGACTGATGAAAGGTGATTCACACTGAGGAGAAAAGATTCCTGCCAACGATGTCAGAGACGTCAAGGAGAGCGCTATGCATCAGCCACTGTAGTCACCAGACGAGCTTTTGGTGGTGGTGGTGTTAGTGTGGGCAGGTGTATCTAGTCAGTACAAAACTGCCCTACATTTTATGACAAGCCCGTACTACTTGAATACATCCAGTCATTGTGCCTCTGCATGAACTACACAGGTCTCTGCTGGAGACTGGGGTACCTCAAATGAAGTGACCTGCACTTTCTTCAGACAAGACTCCCATAGAAAAGCTATTCAGCAGACATTAAATTTACTTGTGAACAGCATGATACATTGTTGTCAAGCTATAATTGATGCTCAAGTGGACATGACAGGTTATTTAGACGTTGACATTTGTTGTGGTATATGCATCATTGTTGGCTTTTGTTACAATTACTTGTTTGAGATGAGCAAAACCCCATCCCATGCTTATACTATACTTACATACTTTAATCATATATCACTGTAGGATGAACCTTTTGGTTTTCCATCAATTTCACCTCAATATCACCCAAAGGCCATATATTCATTTTGTGAGCAGTGTACAAAAATGTTTTATTATAGCTATTTATTGTGTTTGAGTCTTTTAAACAATGCTTATAGAAGGCATTGATATCTCCTCTCTGTTTTTGTAGTAGTCGCACAGCGCGAGATCACCGATTTTGCTTTAAGATTTTCCACAGTGCTCGCGAGAAGCAGAAAGAATGACGTATTATAAACACTGGATTTTTTTTGACATTTCCTTAAAAATAAAATAATTACGTACTTTATGCGTGTAATTATGACAGGAAGAATCATCCTGAAAAATATTTGTTGCACATTTTACACATTGCTGTTTTGTAGTCTTGGTAATTTGCCTGTCCCATTTCGGGTTATGCTTTGATTTTAAATGATCATGCCACACATTTTCACAACAGCAAATGTCATTTCATTAGACGGATTATTATGTGACCGTCACAGCTACATTATTTGAATGTAAGTTGCCTGATTAAACGGCCATCTGAACTGAATCTTTGGATTGTCTTGAGAAATCATTTCTCCACATGCAGCTGTCATATCTACTATATATAGAATTATGGTGCATGATGTCATGTAGCGGCCATGGGTGCACTGATTACGCGCTCTTGAAATTCACACAAAATTGCCATGCAGTAATTTATTGATAGCAGCTTGACGCCTGCGCCACAGACGGATCGATAATCGAATACCGATTCATACGCTGGAGACGCAAGAGAAAGGAAGACCTATTATATTTATCATTGCATGTCATTTGTCATGTAAACATAGACTACTCATGTGAGGGCCAGCGAAGTAGGGGTTTTCTTTGTGATATAATCTGTCGGAGGAAGAACTGGATATGGCCACAATCGTGGAGAATCCATCAAGTAAGCTATTATGAATTCCTTTCGATGTAGGCGATCTATATTCAGTATTCTGTATCTGACTGCTTACCTGAACGTTATTCATCAAAGGCAAGCTGCATCAAACAGTTGGCATAGAAACATACATTCTACTTTGAAATATGTGAAAGTGACCCTGCACCGGTGGATTAAGCGAACCTATAAAATATGAGTGCTGCAATAGAAGCATAGAAAAACAGAAGCTTTATTGAAATATTATTTAAACACGCAGAATGTGTCGGCTGCAATATAAATGCGCCAATACAGAATATTCTAAATATAAGAAAAAAGCACCAGCAGGCTTTCATTGCATTCAAGTAGAAAAATGGTAGAAGGCGGAAGAATGGTTTGATGGACAATTTAGATTTTTTTTCTTGATTTTGATGATCATTTGTTAAATCATTAATCTTCAACCAGGATATGTGCAATCTCAATCCAAGACAGGAGATGTGGGTTTTGTTTTTGCAAATATCTCCTAAACAAGATTCAGTGGAGATCTGATCATCAGTACAAGACAATAGGCACTGTATTGCATTGTTTTCTCCTGGGAATATCTGAGATTGCATAAATTTACATAAATCTGGAAATGTAATGCAATTACAAGGTTGTGCATGCACGCTAAAATAGGCTCTTAAAGGGTGTGTTCCATCGGTTCGGGTGCACGCATGTCCATGTATGTTAACACATATGTAACATGTATGTAACAGATATGTTCTATGTATATACCCCCTGCAAAGATGGCGCTTCAAAAAAGGACAAAGTGAAGACAGTCAAAAAAAGGAGAGAAGACAGAGAAAAGATTCAAGGTAGGTGTGCACACAATGGCACCTTTTAAAGCACTTCAGAACAATAATGACATTTCTTAAGACAGCCAAAATATATTGCCTGTCAATTTGCTCAACAAACTGAAATCTATATTGGCCACTACAATAAATTGTACTGGCTCCAAAAACAAAAACATTACTGCAGTCACTCCAGTGAAGTTGTTGGTTATATTCATCCACGTCCACCACCTCGTTCCCCGTGGGGGGTTCCACAGCATCTCGGGAGCAGGAGGTCTGGGAGAAGGAGCAGAGGGCCTTGCGCCAGTATGAACGTTCGAGGGAGGAGCGAGGGAGGAGGCTGGAGGCACAGCGCCTGCGGGAGGAGCAGCGACGGGTGGCCGTGGAGGAGAAGAGGAGAAGGCGCACGGAGGAGGAGAAGGTGGGCGGGGAGGACCGAACTCCATGTAGCTGCAGGAATGGATCCTCCTCACCATCTTCACTAGACCTCCTCAACATTACACACCATCTTCTCATCTTCACCCCAGTTTTCCATATCCAATGTTCATGTGTTCATGTGTCTGACTGCTCTTAGCTCATATATACATATATACTGTATATATATATATATATATATATATATATATATATATATATATATATATATATATATATATATATAATATTATTATATATTATATATATATATACTATATTCTACAATGATAGAATGTTAGTCTTTTTTTTGGCCATGAGCATGAATCTTCTGTTATCGTCTCTCACACGAGCTTTTCAACATGTATGTCTGGTTTGTCATGAGGCGGTGAGGTGGAATTCATTGTGATTATTGATTGAAAACATGCTATTCAATAGCCATCCCCCATATAAAGATGGGTCACTCTCTGTTATGGAAGAATGATCTCATTGTTCCCGATATCCATTGCTTGCTGACACATATATGAATCACAGTTACCAGACTCCAGCTCTGTCCTGATACATGGTATGTGAATAAGGCAAATGTAATCCCAATATATAAAATGGTTTTACTTTGAACTGTGATAATTCAGGTCACCCTGCACCTTTGTATTTGCTAACCAGGGAAGGGAGCGAAACTGCAGTTGTCTGTGCAGGGATTGGTGCAGTGTTTCCTGCTGGTGGATTTCTCTGGGGAAATGTCCTTGGACCGGGCTTTTAGTGCTGTGTCGTAGGAGTCTAGCCTCACCTAAGATGTCTCTGTTCATGGCCAGTGTGCTGCTTGCAATTGATCTTGCCTCCTCTGTGATGGCGTCAGTATAAATCTGCGACAGAGGCTGCTGGCACATGCACATGAGCAGGAATGATATTTACTTACAAAAAACAGAAACAAGATGTGTACTTGTAGTTCTTGGTCATTCAGCTTTTCCCTGACTCATTGTCACTGCTCATCTTTTGGAGTCAAAAATACGGAGTGGAATGAAATCTGCTTCTTATAATTAGACAGGTTTAAGTACATTCTCCTGTTAGGATTTGTGCATGTGTCATTGTCTCCTTGGCTTTTGTGTTTGTCTCATTAGGATTAGTGCCAGCTGAGTGCTTTAAGGCTTAATCCCACTGCCAAAATGTATTTACTGAGCAAAAGAAGAAGGCAGAATAGCTGTATTAAGAGACAGGCAGTGAGGAACAGGGAGGAGACGCAGTGAGAGAGAGAGAGAGAGAGAGACACATAGAGAGAGAGAGACAGAGACAGAGAGAAAGGAGGCAGATACAGAGAGGTTTCCTGATATCACATGGGTGACCTGTGCCATTTCCATAGCTACACAGTGTATTCGTGAGCATTTGCAGCTGGCTTCTGTGGGGGGAGGTTGGGGGGCGGAGTTATGCGCTGGCGATCTCTGTCTGGTTGGGTGCTGCCTTAGACAGACTCCACCACCCAAGAGAAAGGGAGAGAGGGAGGGGAGGGAGAGAGAGTGAGAGAGAGAGAGAGAGAGAGAGTAAATGAGAGCAAGGAAGCGTGAGACACACAGACACAGGGAATCAGCAGGCAAGGCCATTGTTGTTTGTTAGCAAGCCGCAAGCGAGAGAGGGCGTGAGCGTGTGCGTGAGCCGGAGAGGCGGTCGGCATGGAGCAGCCGGCCTTGTCGCCATCCACCCGCCGCCGTAGCGACAGCTCGGTGAGGGAGAATCTTTTCTTCCCTGTCCTGGAACGCAACGAGCAGGAGCGGCTGGAGGCCTTGATGCGTCGCTCGGTGGAACGCAGCCCGCAGCTGGAGCAGAGGCCCAAACGCTGGACCTGGGGTGCCTCCGAAGGTGAGTCTGCCCAGGGGGGGCGGCCGAGGGCGGGGCGGTGGGGTGTACGCAGGGGGGAGAGGGACGTTCTGGATCCAGACCTGTGCTGATATAGCTGGGGAGGGGTGGTTGGAGGAGAAGAGAGGGAAGAGGATGAGAGTAGATGGAGATGGAGCAGGGCGTGGAGGCTGCATTGCAGGGGAGCTCTTCCGCTGTAGAGTCTGCAGGGCTGAGCCCCAGCAGGGCTGACTGCAGGTTTGGGGTGCGACAGCAGCGTCTGGGATCGCACACAGCAGGACGGGTAGCTGCGGCTGGGGCGGTTGTTGATGTCCTTGCTCTCTGTGGAGCGGTTCTGGCCCCCCCTCACCCCTCCCTTTCTGCCCAAACAGGCCTCTAGGCTCAAGGTTAGAGCTGACAGGCGTCGATTAGCAGCAGAGGCCAGGATCCATCCCTGGCTCTGCAGGCCGGGTAACTCCGAAGCTGTTTCAGCTGTAGAACAAATGCCATAAACTCAGACACCCCACCTCCCCCACCCCCCACGCCTCCCTTGTTATTGATTGCATAGGAAAACAGCTTTTGCTCTGTCACTGTTAGCCCTGCCTGAAATCACCCCATCCTCCTCTCAGCACTGGCTTAGCAGACTTTGGTCTGCAGAACAATCAGCTGTAAAAACATTTCCGGATTGTAGATTCAAATAAAAAGATCTGTGTGTTTTTCCATGCGGAGGTGGTTAGCAGGGAGAGAGGAGCAGGAACACCACCCAGACTCCACGGAGCAACATTAATTATTTACACTGTTCAAGAGAGGAAAGGCCCTCCGCCAGCAAGGGTCTATAAATCAGCTGCCTTTCCCAAATGGAGAATCAGTAAATAGTGCGATTTTACTGTATATGTGAGAAAGGTGTGAAGAGACAGGCACTGGTCCAGGAGTTCAGACTGTGGCCGTTTCCTGCAAAGCTGCTTTTAAGCTTTCAGCAAACCTGATCTGATCATCAGCATGACAAGTCTGCTATGCTTCAGTCTGAAACAGATCATCTTACCATCCAGCCTTGCTTTGGAAAATGCATTTTGCTGCCCGAACACCAATGCAGTAGACATTCATCAGAAAGCTGACGGTCTCCAGTCTTTTGCTGACAGGGTGTATCAGTTTTTCATTAGTTTTTGTGACTGCAGTTTTTCATCAGTTTTTTTGAGCTTCAAAACATGTAATGGATGGTTTTCTCTTGGGTCATGATTTAGTTTTAAGTGTGAACTGGTGAGTGTGTGTGTGTGTGTGTGTGTGTGTGTGTGTGTGTGTGTGTGTGTGTGTGTGTGTGTGTGTGTGGCACTGCTGAAGCATGTGAGCTCATGAACCTATCCTCTCTGCTCTGCATCACCTGCTCACAGGTGATCCCAAGATTGCCCCGCCCTCTCCTGCTACTTCCGCTGTCCTAACCAATGACCCTGCTGCTCTCCCTCCTGCCAGCCAATCCAGGACCGGTACAGAGCTTCTGCTTTGCCACCCTTCTCACCACCCATGTTCATGCAGTCAAGCTGTGTGTGCGCATGCATATCGATCACATGATCTTCGTGAAATGTGACACAGTATTATACTCTTTACTTTTCTCAGGGTTGTGGTGTCTGCTAGGCTATTTTTGGTTCAAAACCACATTTATCTCATGATTTTGCATGTTTCCTTGTTTTATTTTATAGGGACTCTCCTCTTATTTCTATCCAGTTAAATATAATAATCCTGGATATTTTTTGCCTGTAGGAAATATGACACTGTGTACATATAAACCCTCATCATCAGGACAGTCCATTGTCATAAAGACGTACACAGAGATCAGCCAAAAATCTGCACAGTATGAAAGGCGGCCTGTTTAATTGGGATGAGCTGGGAGCAGTAGTCTACAAATCCCCCCACCCCCCAGTGCTGAAAGAGCAGGGTGTGGGGATGGGTCTTCATCTGTTAGCTCATCGGAAATGCAGGCCTACACCTTAGCACCGCCATCTTTCCCACAACCCGGCAAGCAATCTCATGGAGCTATTGCGCAGTTTGTCTTTGTCTCTCTCTCATGCACACAAATACACATTAACACACTCTTATGCGTGTTTGTTTCGTCCCCACCGAGACAGAGCTATTGTATGTATGTTTATGCAAAATCATTGTCTGATGTTTCCCAGGAAGTCTTTGGTCTTAATATCCTTAAGTAGCATAAACAGTAAACTAGACAGACAGTGAACTTTATCTGGAGAAGCACCTTATCCATGAGTGCCTCATTAGTTTGTGGGTATATGCAGCACCAGATCTGTTTAATCTGATCTTATCTTTCCTTACACAATACCTTTCTCTGTACTGCCAGACTTTATGATTCCACCGGAGTCTCCTGACTCTGAACTAATCAAGAGCCTCTCTGCGGTCCTGGGTCACACTGCAGAGAGAGGCAAGTGACATCATCTTAACTATTAAACTTTACTCATCATCTTCCTCCTTCCTTGGTGCCGTGACCCTTTGATGTCTTGTATTTGCACTGCGTAGCTTCCACCAGCCTCTACAAGTCCTCCTATAAGGCCTCTGGTGGACACGCTGAGCATGTGAAGACCAGCTCAGCATTCACTGGACCAGTAGACAAGGCGCCGGAAGTCAACCCAGTCCCCGAGACCCCACAGGTGAGGGCTACCATTCCCACCAATGCAAAGGTTATTTTACGAGGCTGGTTTTTGTAACATGGCATGTATTCCATGTTATTTTATTATTCATAACAGGGTTAAAGTTATATTCTATGAAATTTCATCAAGATAGTTTTTGTATCAGGCCTAAAGGAGGTCTGTTCCATGTCCAGCAGGGTGGGACTGGACCACAGATAAGATGGTCTCCTAGCAACTTTATGCTCTAATCTCTGCATGTCCATTTTGCGTTTTACAGTTCTGCAAATTGGCCTCTGCATACACAGGCCAACGTGCACCTTTCACGTTTCTGAATCTTTTCTCTGGTTTTGCAGTCAGAGAAGGCAGATGGAGAGAAAGGATTCACTCATGTCTTGATCGACTCCACTGTGCAGAGAGCCGAAACTCCAACCACACCCACCAGGAGTTCCACTGCCCGCAAGAACCCAAGCACACCAAAAAGGTCACAACTTCTGCTTTCTCTCTCTCTCTCTCTCTCTCTCTCTCTCTCGTTGTTTTTCTCTTTATGGTGTTTGATGTAACCAAGAAAGAGGGCTTGGCTGCTTTTGGCAGGAGTACATTTTTGGTCTCCATGATTTACTTCTTTAATGTTCTGTGTGACACTGAAGGTCTAAGTCATGTAAGAGCCGCCTCCGGTCTCCGTGCTCCCCTGGGCAGTATCCCACATCCCCCATGAGACACAGAGCCACCACCCCTAGTGCAGACAATAACAGGAGGTGGGATGGAGAAGAGAAAGGTAGCGAGAATAAAAGCTACAGCACTCTGGAGAGGAAGACCTCAAAGACAGAGAAAATCCCCAAGTCTGCAAGCAAAGAACTCGGCCATAACGGAGGTACAGGCCAAGTAGAATGCCTCTAGTCATTAAAAACTACGGTGATGCCAGATCATGTGTTTTTTTTTATGTTCGTTTTTTTAGCTCAATTCTTTTCTGATGCTCACTGCACTCCTTTGCTCTTTTCCCAGACTCCCCAGTGACCCCCACAGGCAAAGCTGGCACCACCGATGCTGAGGAGGCTTCTCGGCTGCTGGCTGAGAGGCGTCGCCTGGCTAGAGTGCAGAAGGAGCAGGAGGAGAAACAACGCCTGGAGGAGGAAAGGTGAAGGCCGCCTGTGCGCGCACCTCACGCGACCTTGACTCTGCACGTACGTGCCTCCGGGCATGCTTTGAGATGTCACGTGTGTCGAACATCTCCACGCCGTCACAGGCTCAGGGCTGAGGAGCTCCAGAGGAAACAGGCAGAGGAGCAAGAAAGGCAGGAGCAAGCCGCCCGCCAGGCAGAGGAGGAGCGTCGGAGACAAGAGGAAGAGCGTAGGAAGAAGGAGGCTGACGACAGGCGGCAGAAGGAGAGGCGTTTGAGGGAACTCCAGGAGCAGCTAGACAGAGAGGTCAGGACCCACAGCTGGTCAGACCCTTCCAACATCTTGTCCACTTGCAAATGCGAATTTTGGAGTGATACGCATCGATAGGAATCAGGACCTATTGAGGTTTGGTGTGTGGTGTGTGCGGTGGTGTGTGGTAGAGGGAGGAGGCCTTCCTGAGGGTTCAGAGAGAAGCCGAGCGGAAGCAGAGGGAGAGGGAGCAGTTGAAACTTCAGGAGGAGCAAGAGAGACTGCAGAGGAAGAAGGTCCTGCCCATACCAGTGCTGGCTCACATTACCATGCAATATGTCGCTGCCATAAGAAAACCAAACCAAAATTTCCAAAACTCTGACTTCACTGGAGAAGAAACAGATACTCTTATCCCATCTTCTGCCAGTGAACTCCCAGTAAGAATTTTTAAAATAGTTTTTATTGTTCTATTTGGCATGTAAGGTTTCCATTGTACATAGATCACCTTTTTTGAAAACCTAAATGACCGAAATGGATTTTTGAGGTTTTCTTATAACAGCAATAAATTATCATGTTGTATTTATCCACCAATCATGTATTACACATAAGGCACTTCCATAAAATGAATCTCTGATAATGGTGAGATTTTCTAAATCAACAGTTCTGTTCAGGGCTTAATTTGTAAATCAAATGTTGCCGGAACCCAAGCGTAAATTGTTACACTGGCGGTATAATATTTTGCCGGATCGAGGCAGACAGTTCCCGGAACGCACGCTTCAAAATGAAAGAGTTCCCGGATCCTGTTCCGGCAGGATCCGGCTCAAATTAAGCCCTGGTTCTGTTACTAATCAGTACTCTTTTGAGTCTCAAGCAGTTCCTTACATGGTTTTTAAATCTCCTTGTATTCCCGTAGCGTATTGAGGAGATCATGAAAAGGACAAGAAAAACCGACACGGAGCCCAAGGTAACATCTCTGCGCACACATTCAAGAACTTATAAGAAGGCCCTACTCATAATATTGCTGACTACAACAATAAAGTCACGTGGTTTGTGTTTGAGCAGAAAGACGAGGCCCACACTGAGGCCGGCTGCTCCATGACCCACTCGGTTTCAGCTACTCTTCTGCAACCTAGAGGTGAGACCTCAAAGCTTAGTTAGCTCACCCTTCATGTGACATTACTACACCAGTAGTTGGCAGTTCACATCCTTGTAGGAAAATGCTGAACTTAAACCTTATCATGGTAAAGGTCAAATGCTAACAGCCAAGAACTGAAATCAATGGGTTTCCATACTTAAAGACGAAACTACATTTGTTTAGTGGATAATTGTACTGGGTCTGGCAACCCAACTCCACCCCCTCCAAGTTCATTTATAAACCAAACCAAGCCTATTTGAACAGAAACTGAAACTGGCCTCCCTGTTGAATAAGGTCGAACACAGACCCACTGATACAGTCAATGCATGTGCAGTGCCATGAGTCCTATATGGATTTTACTCACTGTGCCAATAAAACACCACTTCCCTGTAAAAATCCATATTGGCTTCCCCAGCAAGACCATTCCCAGTCTCACCGATATGCGTATTCGGTGCTGGCATTTCCAAATGGATTTTACCGTTAGGGCCTTCAAGGCCTTCTCTGATCTTTAAAAAGATGCTTTATCAGAGGCAGCCCCGTCGACAGGGGGGGACAACCGGGTCTGTTGTCCCGGGCCCCAGGGCCAGGGGGGCCCATCAAAGAGCCCAGCAATTTATTTTTTATTTAAAGTCTATAATTTTGAAATAATCTTGAAATCTTTCTCAAATTCTGCATTGAAATCTTTCTCAAATTCTGTATTGAATCTGTAATTGAAATTCTGTACTCAAAATAAGCTCAATGGCTAAAATATATATGTTTTTTTTACCTATCTGCATATTTTCCATTAAAGCCTGGTTCACACTACACGATTTTAGGCTGGTTTTTCAGTCGCCGACTGATCGCCGACAAAAACTGTGGTCGGAGGCGAATCGGCGATCACTCGTCGCTCGCTCAGTCGTGTAGTGTGAACTGCTGAAAAACGCTGAAAGACGCTCGCCGAGCCGTCGCCGACTGGTCGCTGACTAGTCGCAGACGACTGGCAGATATCTAGCATGTTTAATATCTAGCAGTCAGCGACTGAGAGTCGGCAGCAGCGTCTAGCTACAGCCAATGGGAACGCGGAGAGAGAACCGCGGCACCGCTGAAGATATCTCTGAAGAATGTAAAAAACTTTCAAGAATACTTTCAAACAGTAACCCAGCAAACACACAAAATCCTCACCTTTCTTACAACTTTACTACAACACTGTGTTTAAGTTATTGTGACAGCACTGGAGAAATAGTGCGATTGATTATATTTATGTTCACTTGGGACTATGGAGTGTTTAAACGGTAAAAAATAATAATAATAACGAAAATGTGGAGTACATGTACATTGTTTTTTTTCTCTTCTACGTGGTGTTGGTGGTTCTCGCGAGAGTTTCATTTTCGTGTTCTCGCGTTTTTGGACGGCAGCCAGATGAGTCGGCGATTCCCCAGTCGTGTAATTCGTGAGCCCGTGTCGCCGATCAGTCATGTAGTGTGAACGCCACAACAACTGAAAGACTCGCGATTACAGCACGACCAGTCGTGTAGTGCGGACGGCACAAAAACCTGACGACTGAAAAGTCGTGTAGTGTGAACCAGGCTTAAGTGCATACACCCCCGCCTCCCACTGAAAAATGGTTTGATCCAGCACCGACCGTAACCTGCTGGTACCCGCCCAACAGCGGGAAATACAGTGGTGGATAGTTAAAGTAAACAGAAATCTGTAGCGCAGAGAAGAAAGGAAAAACATTTACCTGACGAATTTTAAAGTTGCATTGTGTTCCAGGTTTGAAAAGTGCTGGAATTTAGGCTAAAGTACTTGAAAATGCTTGAAATTGTAACTACTTGGTTTCACAACAAATATCTATCTGACTGAACAGTCCTCTTGTATTACGTTAACAAATACGAGCCTCTTGTAATTCCAGGACGAAACATGAGAGAACGTGAAGACGTTAAGATTGGGCGTTTTGAAAATAAACCACCATTAAATAATGTGATTAAAAACGAATTATATTGAATCATTTCGAGTATATGTATAAATATTTAACTTAATTAAGTTTAACGTGCTGGAAAATATTGAAATGGACCTTTAAAATGACATACAAGTGCTTGAATTCCACCTTGTAAAGGTGTATGAACCCTGCATACATGACTTTGTTCATTGCGATGAAGCGCGGCGCACGCGAAGTTACAAAATTCGAGAGGTGCACAACCGCGAATCGACAGCGTGTGAGGCCCTCGCACGGGCGGTGCCACTGCGATTACGTCATTTTCGCCGCGCGAACCACAACGCTCGCGACGCGTCAAGTATAAACCAGTCAGTTGTCAGAAACAGCTTTGATGTGTGGCTATATTATATACTATATGACCTAACACAAGGATTGTCTGCTACAGAGGAAATTCAAATGACGTGTGCGCTTGGGGGTCTCATGAAACTTTCTTGTCCCGGGCCCCAGCAAGACTCAACGGGCCTGATCAGAGGTGTCAATTCCAGGTTCAGAAAGTAAAAGTCCTCACCAGGATTTTGCTCAAGCTTGCTAGATTTGCTAATTAGTGCAATCCAGGTAAAATTAGTGGAATCAACACAATCCAGGAAGCCTGAGCAAAATCCTGGTGAGGACTTTTACTTTCTGAACCTGGAATTTACACATCTGTGCTTTATCTATTATATGTAATATATGTTAATAAAGCTTCACCAATAATTTGTATTTTTCATCTAAATTGGCTTGTGCTGAAAAAAAAACTCAATGCTGAAAATAAAATATTTCACACCGTTGTTTCTAGGTAAAACAGAGAAAGAAAATCCCCCAGGACCTTCTGTTTATCTGTCACATACCCTTGCTTTTTACATTATTAATAATACATTATTATAGAGCTTTTATTACGGATTGGCAGTTTAATCAGCCAATCATATTTCGAATTAGAATGGTGGGGGTGTGCTCCAATGGTCTCAGGGTATTCTTGCTGGTCCTCGTGCATCAGTTCTGCGTGGTTGGTGCCTTGTGAGCTTTTAGCTCGTGTGCTAGCTAGTTAGCAGCTGCTAGCCACAAGCGTAAAGGATGGAATCGCAGGATATTGTCAGCGAATTGCTAACAACATCATTTTCAAGATGTTCATTCAACGAAAAAGTGGATATTGTGAGAAAAGGCCGACCAACACCTCATCTTCAGATTCAAACACAAGCCAGGAAAGAGTATAGCCGGGTTTCCATCCAAACCTTTCGAAAAAATAATGCGCAATTTCCAAGTTTCGGCAGAAAAAAATGCGAATTAAGCCTCGTTTCCATTCATTACAGTTATGCGAATAAACTTTAGATCACGTGAGAGGACGCCAAACAATAGTGGTTTTACGTCCATCTGGCAGTTACGCATTTTTGCACGTTGAGGTTTTGAAACATTTTTTTCTTTTTCTTTTCTATACATGGAGAAGTTAAATTCAATTTTTGCTCTCTCCAGAACTGTTTTTGTATGCATTTGCCATTTTTACATCGCGATCGTGTACAGAACCACATGACTTGAGGCATGATACGTCATCGTTTATGCGAAAAACCCTTTTCCATCCAGTTTTTCCGAATTTTGGCGATGCGATAGTCTAACTTTTCCACCTCCTCCTAGCGTAAATATCTTTTTTGCGATATTTGGGGCTTTTTTCGAATTTTGGTCTTTTTCCATCCAGTTTTTTTCATGCGCATTTTCAAAATGCGCAAAAACTCGGTGGATGGAAAACCCTCTTATGTTGCACATAGTAGACGCGATGATGACAACAGTGTTATGGACGTGTTTTAATACTATGATCATGTTTTCATTTTGCTCTGTCTAGTGAAGGCCCATGGCCAGTAAGTACGGTTCGCCACTGGATTTTACCCACTACGCCACCAAGCATTAACACCTCAGGTCTGCATTGGCCTGCCCAGTAATTAAGACCACCCCAGCCCCACTGGTTCACCGTTAATACACTTTCAGCACCACATTACAAAATGACACGCCATGACTAGTCTGTGCTCTCCAGAACTTCTGACTACCCCCTTTTTTTTAGGTCTGTTGGATAACTCCTTCACAGCTACACTTAGTTTATAGGCCTCTAAAAACAAACTGCACAAGCAAGTATGTGGCAGACTTGGCTACAAATCCTCAAACATCTACTGGTCTTATAAAAATAATTAAGTGTGATTCTTTCAGATGCTGTTCAGATTAGCAGCCTGTCCGTTGGAGTTTCTGAACACTCCACCTTTGCTGAGGTGAAGAACTATGAGTCCCCAACATCTGTCACCACTGACTCGCCCATAGTAACCCCATTGCCACTTGAACCTAAGGGCATTGTAGCAGATGACCTTTCTGATGGCGTCCAATCCATGGATGTCAGGTAAGCCATCAACACTGTCATTTACAAATGCGACACTGTTAAAGTTGGCTCAACATAGCATAAGGTGTTCCAAGACATACCTGTTCTCTACATCTGAACAGCCCCGTCTCCAGAGATGAGTTGATTTCCATCCAGGAATACTCTCCTGTCAACGAGGGCACC
Organism: Brachyhypopomus gauderio; assembly: GCF_052324685.1. Classification (NCBI taxonomy): domain Eukaryota; kingdom Metazoa; phylum Chordata; class Actinopteri; order Gymnotiformes; family Hypopomidae; genus Brachyhypopomus; species Brachyhypopomus gauderio. Next base: position 33,435,001 of record NC_135217.1, read on the forward strand.
ACGAACAGCACGAGGAACAGCCAGGCCTTAGGTGATCTCCTAGATCTGACTGGCCACGCCTCATATGCCAAAGCCCCTGTTGGTGCAGCGCTCGGTGACTGCAACAAAAACCTGATTCAAGGCTTCAGTATCACTACTGCAGACTCGGCCCTCATCCAGAGCCTCGGGCCAGCCATGGACAAGCTTAGCGTCTAGTGCACCAGGTGACAAGCTGGGGCCCCAAGACAAGCTGTGGCCCTTTGCCATCTCTGTGTCCTGTGAGTGTGATCACATTGTTTGAATCTCCTTTTCTGTCTCTTCCTCTTTTTAAGGATGCAGCCCACACCTGAGCTATCTTGCTGAAGAATGGATTTAAGTTGGCCTGAAGAAAAAAAAAACTGTTGTGCCTCAGATTTAGCTCCTTCAAGCTTCTCCATCAAAGCCCTGTCTGCAACCTGAAGACTGTGAACAGTGGAGAATGAGTGCAGAATGTCACAATGTTGCAGACTAAAAAAACCTGACCCTTCATGTAGAATAAAGCTTTGGCTTTTCCTTCATATGTATTACATTTCAAAATATTTCACTGTAGTAAATGCCAAGAAAGACCACTGTAATGTTGCATTCCTATGGGTCTTTATATTCCTCTCAACACTGTAGTGTTTTAATGAGTGGTACAAAACTTGAGGTTTGTTGCAACTGGGTGGTGTTTTGTGTGTTTGCTGAGGGGGCAAAATGACCAGCAAATCAACTGTGTGTAAAATGTGTGTAGGGTCTGTTCGGTGTGATGTGTCTATAGCTGGGGTTTGCAAACAGTGAGTTCAACACTCCACAACTCACACTTAGCAATCAAAGCATTGTTATAAACTGCTCGATATCTAAATGTCACACAACTGTTATCAGCAAAGATACCACATGCTTTTATTTGCAAGTCTAAAATGGCCTCAAATGTGACAAGCAATAGACAAGCGAAACTGCAAATGTGATATCTGATAATGGCTGTATAAGAAAGAAAAAAGCATTACATTTTCAATATCTTGCTAATTATGCTCAGTGGTATGAACTCAGTGGATTGTGTTTGCTATGCTGCTGTGTCCGTCATGTAGTTCACTCTACCACACTCTGGAAAGTGCACACTATGCAGACCAGGTAAACCCCAGTTACTGTAAATTTCAAACAACATGTAAACATTTACGTTTAATTAAACATAATAATAAAGCAATGCTACAACTGTACAGCAATTGAGCTGACTGAAAAACTTCCTTATATGCTAAGTTATTAGCTTATGCTTGTCTTGTAAACTGGCTCTGTTTATATCATCTTGTACACTCAGGGTGTTGGTGATCTTTGCATGTGAGCTCAGTCATTTTGATTCCTGGTGTTCCTCGCAGTTACATGTTTGGTGGTGGTCATAGTTATCTGTATGATGCCATCAGATTAATACTACTGATAAACTTGAATGGTTATGGACCAATAAGGATAACATTCCATGTCAGACTGGCTGATCTATACATCTCTCTCACTCTCTCTCTCTCACACACTCTCTCGCTCTCTCTTTCTCATGGGTGTCTGATCTATACATCTCTCTCTCTCTCTCTCTCTCTCACTCACTCCTTCTCTCTCCCTATTGCTCTCATGGGTGTTTAGACAAATGTTAATGGTTAATATTAATGGAGCCCCATATCAGATATCAGAAGACATTAAGCAAAGGCTAAAATCAATTGTCATTTTCAAATAAGCCAGTTGCTACATGGTGATATATTGTGCATGGATCAAATGCTCTTGAGCTGCAGACACCTGGACCACTACAATCACAATAAACTTATCTAGCCACACCTTTGTCAACTGGTTTTTCAATTAAGTTTATTTTCACAAAAAAAAAACAGTCTATTCATTGAACTACAGTGTCTTATTCTTTAAGAATAACTAAATGAATCCTGTTCACTCGAATAGCTAGGTTACTGCAATGCTTCATTGTGCAGTTTCTAAAGGTTGCATTTTTTTTTTGTTTGTTTGCTTGTTTCGGGCACAACTCCCCCAAGTGGAAGTTAGAGTTAATTCACTCTAAACTGGTTTTTCTGACCAAGGAAAACTAAAATTTACGTACTTCCGGGTCATTTTCATCTCGGAGGGTGGATTTTGCATGTTGTGTGGCGAAAAGAAAGCAGCCCTGCATCGACCACACGCTAACGTGTGATGTTTATTCCGTTTACATTTTACACATGTTTTCATAGAGTCTGGTATTTTGGTGGACGTATCGTCTTCTTGCAGTTGCCGGGGAGCGGAGCGGTCAAGGGGGTAAGAGCGAGTCAACTCTGCCTGGCTAGCTGGCTGCTGGGTCAGCCGCTGCTGCCACTAGAGAGGCGGACTAGCTTAACTTAGCTTAGCTTAGCTTAGCTTGGTTTGGCTTGGTTTAGCTTAGCTTAGCTCGGCTAACTAGTGAAGTTTCTCAGTCACAATAATGTTCTTTAGTTAGCCAGCTGTCTAATAAAATACCTAACTGCTACAAAACAGTGAGTTAATTTTGTTCTTGTATGTTAATTTTATATAAGTAGCTAGCTATTTTGAAAAAAATGTAGCTATATAATATATATATATATATATATATATATATATATATATATATATATATATTAGTGTCCCTTATTTTGTAAAGCTTAAATAACTTGCTAACTAGCGAGCTAGCTAACTGTAAAGACGTTTTTCCCCCAAAGTTGACTGATAACCAGTGAGTTGATTATGAGTGTGAATTTGGTAAAGGTTTGTGGAAAATCACAGGCAGAAGGATCATTGCGCCAGAAAGTTCAGTGAAAGTAATTATTGAACCCTTGTATGTATTTATTATCGGTTGATTTCTGCACAAATGTAGCCGCTGCGCACATGTTTATCCGTCTGTTGAGCGATGTAAGGTGTCGAGTTTAGGTGTAGTGGGTCGACTGGGTGTGTGCTATTATTTTACTTAACGGTTTACAGATAAATGTATGTCTTCGGTTCAATACATGTTGTTATTTAAATAAATATAACCGACACATGTGTAGCACAACTTTGGGGATAATTTCAGTATTTGAACCATGCGTTGTTTTTTAAATATTCTCCACCAAAAAACAAATATGTTAAAAGCATTGCATAAGTGTCAAGATTAACTTTTCTTAATTCCTTTTTATTACTGCAGTTCTTTAGACATTAAAAGACAGATTAACTATATTTCAGTTTTATGCAAAATGGTACTACTTTACAGCCTTGTTTAGTTGAGGCCTGCTAGCAAACATATTACCACAGCAGTAGTTGTTACACACATTGAAGGTATTTTCTGTTATTATGACTTTGCAAAGAAATGAAGCATATTATTTTTTTTACTCTGTTTTTGAGGCTCTTGGGTTTTTGTTTTTTTAAGGGACAATGTCACGGCCACGTTCAAGATCACCTTTACATTCAAGGTATTTGGTTTATATTAGATGTATTTAGTTATATTTCTAGCAATATTCTTTACAAGTTTTTGCTACTTTGCTGATATGGTCCTTAATAACTTAAGAATTCATTTTAACAGGACTGCAGCTTTGCCTGGGAGGATAGCAGATGGATTCTATGGTGAGCAGTACCATTCATCTGTGCATTCTGGTCCATGGAGAGCTCCGGAAAATGTCGGCAAAGTGGAGGGAGCCACACATTGGGATAATGGTCCTTCTCAAGGAGAGGAAGAGGTGGATCACTGGGCTAAGTTTATTGAGGCCATAGGCCATGCTGGAAAACGGAGACCTTCACCCATGTCAAGATACCACATACAGGGTAATGCCCAGAGTTTTGAAGAGAAACCACCCCATTCTCCAAGGAGGTTGCCTCGGGAGAGGTTGTCGTCCCCTGAACCACCCTATGGCACAGAAACACATAAGAGGATTCCATCTCCTGGCCAAAGGAGGAATGAGCCTGATTTCATTCCTTTAGACAGGCACTTTTCAAGAGATTCTAGTCCTAGGCATTTACAAGGAAAGAGACGGGACAGAATGGAACATGGATATCTTAATGAAGGACGAGAAGATAGATATCAGGAGAGAAGCTCTTTTTCAGAGAGGTACAAGAACACACTATATGACGCTCTGTTCATCCTTCTCGATACATCTGAAGCAGAGGACAGGAGTGTAGAATTCAGTCATTCAATTTTCTATAAATATTTGAAATGTAGACAAATTTTCCATCTCATTGTATTTTAAAGGTTGACATAAGTACATTCACTCTAAGAGTAAAATTTCACAAGCTTATTTATTTTTCATCCTAAGCAACTCTCACTGATCACTCAAAATTAATAATTTGCTGGATAGAGTTTCTCTCTTTTTAAGTGCTATGTGATCATTTTCAGAGATATCTTCAGTTGCCTTGGATGTTGCGTCCACAGTTTAAAATTGAGTTATTGCTAGCCTTTAAAATGGGCCAGTGATTAGGAAGCGTTTTCAGACTTTGGTGTAGCTGAATGATGACTGGAATTTTTAAAAATGTGAACCATTGTACTTGCTTTTTCAACACAGGTCACTGAAGTCAAAATATAGGGACCATCCGCCACATCCTAAAAGACTTAGAGATTTGGATCCACAGCATAATTACAGTGTTTCACACAGGGGCTTCAGTCCACATAGTGCTCCTGTTATAGTGGAACATGACCATGGAATCCTAAAGCGTGACACGAGAGGTAGAGACGCTTCAAGGAGCCGTGACGCAATTCGGAACCGAGATCATCCTAGGATCAACCCAAGAAGCAATGAAACGCCAAGGGATCGGGATCATCCAGAAACGGAGGAATTGCAAAGGGGAAGAGATTCTTATCGAAGAAGTGAACTCTCTAGAAGCAGGGAACTCTCTAGAAGCAGGGAACCTTTTAAACACAGGAGGGATCACGGCCATCATGTAGGAATGTCACAAACTAGACAAGGTGGTTTGGCTAAATACCACGTTCGGGAGGAAACGAGTTTGCCTCACTCTATTGTTGGTGGAGGAAATCCCATGCAAAGGCCATCAAGACACAAGGAGACGCCGAGAACGGAGCCACATCTGAGAGAGCCCTATAGACAAAGGGCAAAAGATTTGAACAGTGATGTGGACTTGAGAGGAGACAGCATGGCCAGAGTCTCTAGTCGTGCATGGAAGGGAGAAGACGTGGAAATGCATGCTGGTGGGAATCATGGTGGTGTGCTGGATCAAGGACGGATGTCAAAAGGAACTGCGCATAACAGGAACCTAAATGTTGCTCCTATGGCCAGGATGGATTTAGCTGAGCATGAGACTCTGAGGATCAAAGTGGACATGAGTCGTCCAGTGGGTCAGAGCAGGTATAGTATTGCCACAATAGTTCTTCGGGGTATGGTTGAACGCTCATGCATCTTTTTCACTGCACTGTGTGATGCTACAGCCTGAAGACAGTCAAAGCCATTTACCTTATAAGAAGTGGAATACAAATGTATGACGGCAACGTTTCCAGAGTTCGGACCTTCTGAGCTTCATGGAAAGTTCTACATTGATGCCATTCCACAGTTTACTTCTTTGTGCTGTTCCACAGTTGCTTTTTTGTGATCTTTGAAATTTGTGTGTTCTAAAACCTGTGCACCTTGAGCACACATTAGACGTGCCACAGAATTCTGACAGGTTGATTCTGACGGCAGTACCACCTGACTCAGAAAATGATGGACTTTACACACCTTCAGAGCTACTTTAACCTCACGTACTGTAACACAGGTTGAATGCTGAATGCTTCAGAAACACTTGGCTCTGTCATGTGATTGTGCATATCCGTGACGGAATGGAACATCAAATTATTCTGGCTGACGGAGAGCCATCCTATCCATTGGTTTGAATAATAAGATCAACACTGGACAATGCAGCTGGAACTCAAGCCTGAATTGTGGAGTTGACCTTTGCAAGACTGAGCAGTGAGAGGTGTGAAGGAATGATTGTTTCTTCTCTACTGATGCTACTGAAGAACTCTAAGGTCTGCATGGTAGCAAGTGAAGAGAGTGGTATTTAAATACGCCATTCAGGTCCAGTGCTTGTGGAAATGTACTACAACAGTCACAGCAAGAGGAAGTCCAACTAATACAAACTGATGAAATGCTGGGGTACAATTTTTTGTGAAAATCATGGACTGATGAAGATCTGAAGTTGAAAGTGGTCTTGATTTGTGGAATTTTTGCACTGATCATTTAGGGATGTAGTTCTGTGTGGATGCTAGTCAGATATCACTGGATGCGGAAAGGGTAGTGTGTATATGTCTGGTTCCTTCGTTCAGTGTTGAAGCAAAGAATCCATCAAGTGAATGATCCACGATGCCAGTAGAAGACATAGTAAGTGTAAGGAGTAAGTGCACATGACATTGAAAGAAGACTTTGACCAGTGAGATTTATTGTATTGTGGTGATGGGCCAAGGATTGATCAGCCAATGTCTAGTCCTGTAGAGGAAACTGAAGATGATGCATCTACCAAAATACCAGTACTTTTAAGATTATGAAAAAAAGTTAGATATTACCATCCTCTCAATGATACTGACGGAAGGTAAGTCAACAAATAATTCGTTAGTCTCTACTAATTTTATGAAATAAATTTTTTTGTTTCATATGGATTTGGGGATTAAGCCCAAACAGCTTTAACGTATTTGTTTTTTAATGGAGATGTTTTGGAACTTTGGACTGACAGTATGGGCAGCAACAAATCAAAGAGCCTTTGAAACCACCATCTAACATTCACATTCTTTTTGAAGCAAAGGAACGCTCTGAAGGCATAAGAATAAAAATTATTCTGGATGAGATGGAGCCTTTGATCTGAGCATGAGGTCAGATGATTTGGGATACTGGATATGTGTTGGAAATGTGTGCATTTTGCAGGAAGCTAAGAAGTTGCCATTTCTACAATTATCGGTAATATGCGAACCTGAATTCTTAAAAGTCTGAGCGTCAGAGTGAAAAGGGATCATCGTGTACAGCAACAACATTTTTCCTCATCAAGGACTGCCAAGCATTTGAGATTTACCATGTCAATTACCAAGGTGATCTGGAAGAAACAGGAATACATTTTTTATCTAAATGGATTCATGACCATAAATTCCTTATTTGTGAAATTGTAATGATGAGGGGATCCATTTTTTAATCAAGGAATCCTGCTGGTGGCATTTTCTTATTGATGTGGAGAAAAAAGTTGAAAATTATTTACCTGAATGCAGAACAGAGGGTATGTGAATACTGGCATTTGAAGAAATACAGTAGTTGATTATTTTCACAGAAGACAGAAGACAAGCACAATTGTCCTTCACTTTCTCCCCGACATCTGCAGAGAGAAACTTTACACAATCCTGGACGTCAAAGAATTAAAATGTCACTGTATTCACAAACGTGTGGGAGTTACTCAGAATTTGCAGCACATCACATCTCACCGAACGTCTCCTAGTATCCAGGTTAAAAAAGGATTCCAATTTTCTGCAGAACCTAAGAATAAATTGTCCTGTGTCTCTTGTGATTGGATGTGGTCCTTAAATCTGAAGACTACAGGAAGAGGACAAGATACTATGGCAGATTCTTGCTAGATTGATGCTTTTTGGAAGACATTTCTTGAGGTTGCCTTCATGTTCAATGAGCTAAAGATCTTCTGCACCTGTTTCTCTGGCTAACATCTCACTGAAGTTCTCTGACTGAAGGAAAATGGAGACTGGAATCTGAAAATGGAGTGTGAAAAAGATACGTGAACCATCACCACCAATCTGAAAATGGAGTGTGAAAAAGATGCATGAACCTTCACCAACCCCATATGATTAAGCAGTTAGTAAAGGTTTAAGGGAGCTCTGACACTTTATTAGAAACACCTACCCAATATCCAGTAAAGTGGCTAGTGAACATAGATACCAGGTAGATGTTTCTAATGAAATGAAAAGTCTTGCACACAAAAAAAGATGGGATGTATATGCAAAGGATCGCTTGATCCAAGGCCATACTTTAGATGAAAACACAAAGGCGAAGTAAGCTTTTTGAAAAAATTAAGCACCCCCCCCCCCAAAAAAAGTCACCTCCACCAATAAATCCATTTTGTGCAGTGTCATAAGATATTTATTATAATATTATGTTTATTATTATATTATTATATTTATTATTATATTTATTTCTTTTAGCACCCAATAATGTATTAGATTTTTCCATCTTATTTGTAGTTGCTGGAGTTGTTTTTGAATTGACTTTTTAAATATAACAACTTTATAGACACAGAGAAAAATCAACTATTTTCATTTTCCTTCTGGAAAGTTTAGGTTGCTCTTTGGCTGCTGGTAATTGGTAAATGTAAGGTGAAGAAAACTTGTAATACATCAAGATCAGTGGCGGATGCTGGTCTTTCAAGGAGGGGAAGCACAATTTCGGCCAACATCATAAAATGTGTCGGTTTATTTATACGTAAATTCTACCCTCCGTTCCTTTTCAAGAAAATGATCTGTGACCCTGTCGTACCAACAAGAAACGTTTCTTTCTTCGTTTCTTTTAATGAAGAAAATGCCGCTAAGAGGATTAGGAAAATCTCCGGTTCAACTCAGAACAGAATGAAAATTAAAAAAAATAAAATTAAATGCTCCCGCGGAGGTTTACACCAAAAGATCGATGATTCGCTCATTTCGCTGTCAATCAAAAAGGGATTCGGCCTCAGACAGATCATCCAATCATCATGCAAAAGCTGAGCATCCGGGCCAGCCGAGGCCAGCCCACTGCCCCATAGACCCCCAGAGACGCTGAGCGTCCGATGGGCGGGACAAAGCCCAGCATTTATCCAATGACTCGTCTTGTTTCGCTGCACTCTTCGCTTTGCTATTGAACTCTGTAGACGCTCAGCGTCCACACCGTTTAAAGCACCGTGAAGCTGCGGGACTGAGTGAGAGGAAATCCGCGTCGTTACCAGTGACAAGAAGCTGATTCTGAACAAAAGTTGAGCGCGTTGTAGTGCATATTTAGTCAATGACGTACACACAACAGTATATGTTTGATCACTTATTTTTTGACATTTTAGGGGAAGCTAAGCTTCCCTTGCAGTCTTATAGCAATCGCCACCGATCAAGATGTAGTATTAGTGAAGTCATCATCTTTTTGATTAAACAAGCCATGTAACTTGTTGGAGTAGTGAGTGAACATGTTGAGCATTATATAACATTTAATCTTCACCTGTAGCAGACATAATTATAGCAGCACATTCCTCTGACATTAGACTGGTTTTTAAGACATTTCCCTACTTCAGATGTGCCTAACTCCTGTCCTGGGACACCAACAACTAGCACAGTTTGATTGCCGTGCTTGGATGTTTATAAATTCATTAAATTACCATGTTTAATATGTGTGTTAAAGCAGGGCAGGGATATAATCAGAATGATAGCCTCTAACTGTAAAACAATATGACCATATATGGCATAATTTGCAGTATGGGTTCAAGGTTCTGCTGTGTTCATTAGAGCAGTCCCAATGGTCCTAAATGTTGTAATTTCTTTAATCATCTGCCTTTCTGATTCCTTTGTGCAGCCAATTGGGCTATTCCTCAGAAAGGCAGTTGTCACTCGATTTGGTCAATGTGGGTCGACAGCGTCTTGACTTCCTGCCTTTGCTGAAGCATTCTGGAACATATCAGGAGTCAGCAATGCATTCTGGGACCTTTGCTCAAGAGATCATTACTTTGGTACATCAAGTCAAAGGTCAGATGCTGTTGGATTAGTCACGTTCCTTACAGCCAACTCAAATGAGACCAATTTCAAATAGACTTTTTTGTTTATTTTTTTATTTAAAATGTGTTTTTTTTTTATTTATCCCATATTAGAAAATTACTTCCAGGGTCAAGGGATTACTCTTAATGAGCGGTTCTCTAATGAGCAGCATTATTCCCTAATGGATGAGGATGAGTTTACAGTGAAAGGGCAAGAACAGAAGGAAATGGGTCCCAAAATAAATAGGTAGTTTTCTCCTATATGCTTACAACAAATTTCTCATCACGTTAATACATGATAAACTATTTTGAATCTACTGTGCTTTCTTATTCATGATTCTTTCTTTGCAGACCACTTGGTATCACACCATCAGACACTCAAATTTTCTGCAAAATAGGACCTTTGCAAGTAAGTCATGTGTGTTTTAATCTGCATGAGTGCATCTTATGTTGGTGATTGTAGTAAGATGGTTTCCAAAAAACCTTTTTGTGTTAGGCACAGAGGAGACGGCAGATCACTGATCCTAGTGATCTAAGATATGACCTGGAAAGACGAAGACAGCAGAGGCTGGAAGGTGTTAAGATTACCATTGCTGGAGGAAACTTCTCCCAGATAGTGTCCCAGAGGTATGAACTTTTAAAGATGCTTTGTGGCCTTGCTATATATTAATAAACAGTTTTTTTTTGTTGCTCTTCTTGTACCCATTTTGACACCAATCATAGTTTAAATTCATAGTTGTTTAAATTTGTAGTTGATATTCATGGGTAAAATTCACCTCTTTTATTGCTTAGTCAGGAAACTGAGTCTCCATATGTGGAAGAGAAAGTCTCCGTTGAGGCCGATCACTTGAACTGGTCTGAGCAGGTGATTAAACAAGCAGATGAATAGAACGACATTTCCTCTTGGCCTTGTGCATGTTGTATGTTAAAGGGTGATTCATTAAGGATGTTTTATAATGTAAAAACACTTTCTCATGATGCAGATTGATTCTGGTCAAAAACTGCCTGTCGGACACAATTTCAAGCGCTTCAAGAATAGACTTCGTCGACAAATCAGAAATGATCCAAACAATGGTAAATAATGACATTCACACACTTTTCCCTGCATTTCTATGCCTATACATCTGAATTTAAAGGTATATGGCAACATTTTCTATATAATACAAATTATATAAAAAATGGTGTGATGAGTAAACAATTACTGAACTTTATCATAATAACGAGCCTAGTTTCACTGGACCACCATTTAGTGCTCAGTGTGAGTTTGTCAACAGTTCTGAAATTCCTGGCGGTGTCTGAAGGAAGTATAGAATTTGAGGTCTTCTATGTCTTACTGTTGAGTAGAGATTTCAACATGAAGTCTGTCTGGCAGTCAGTTAGCGTGCAAAAAAATCATTGATAATATGTGTAAACCTCATTAATTACATATTAATCTTTATTTCATTACTTCTTTTTATAGCGGAAAGGACAGGCGATCCACTTTAATGTGTTGTCAGTGTTTAGTTATTGGCTGAGCTAAGCACTTAGCATTCTCTTGCATGCTTGTTTAATATTGATGCACAGCTGAGAGGTTCAGTAAATATAGAGATGGGCTTCATTAGTGCGTAGCATAGCGATGGCACCTTTCCAATAGGCACCTTTCCATTCCAATTCAATGTCAATACTGAGCAGTTACCAGCAGAAAATAATGGATCAGATATTGGAGGAAAAATAAGAAACTAGTTCCTACCTAAATCCTTCCTGAATCTAAAGAGGAAATCTCAGTAAAAATTACTGTTTTAAATATATTGTTTCTTACAGGCGGCAATTGGTGAAGAGTGATTGGAGGAGTAGGACCTCAAGGTCATGACCCTTCTAATAACACTCACTGCTGAAAACACAAGTATGTCAGGACAGTGGCTGGTCTACAGGTGTTTTGTTTCTCGTTGATTCCTGATCCAGATCACAGCAGGTTCCAGTGTGTAAAGATGTATTTTTTTTTTTTTTTTTTTTACACAAACATTAATTTTGTTAGGCCTGGTGTACTGTGAGATCCATCAGCCCCTACGCATATACCTGAAATGTTTGTTGCCCTTTAGCTAACATGCCCATATACACCTATTGAGTTACTGCCTGTGGGGAGGCGGGGGTGGGTGGTTAGCTAATCTGTACAGACAGCATTCATGGGCTTGTATGTCATTTGGTAATAGACTGCCCTGCCTATGTCCGGGAGAAATGCTGTTTATATTTTATTTGAAACTAGATTTTCTGGATTACAAAGGTGCACCAGCGTTGTACTTGCATCTAGCCTTTTAACATGCAAGTAGACCAGACATGATCCTAAATGAAGTGTCATTAAACTGTTGTTCTGTTAAAAAAAAAAAAAAGGTAATTGATTTTTCATATGTCCAAACACCAAAGCATATTTTGTTAGGCAAAGGATTAATAATGTGAAGCAGTTCCAGTTTGAAGCAGTTTAAGTTTGTTTTGTGCCTTGTTTTACACCATCAATCTGTTGCATCCATCATTAATAGAACTGAGCTTCAAGCACAGCAGTGTTTATTTGACATGACCATCGTGTGCTGTTTGATGTAGTTTTGTATCAAATAAATGTAAACAGAAAAACTTGTTTTACTACAGACAGTAGTGCGCTTGCTTTGTTCATATTTATGTATCAAATTACATGTTTTTTTTCTATTCTACTGTCCATAAGATTCTGCTATGAAAAATGCTTTACCAGAATATGATACGTCAATGGGTTTTGTTGAAAATCAAGTACACCAGTATGTTAGTAATATTAACCTGTTCTCCCTGACTGGGAGGGTTATTAGACCTTGGTGTGGCTGCTGTTGCGTGTGGAAATACTGAACAAGCTTCTTCCACTACGAGGCTTCATCAACATGCAATTAACTGGATTTGAAATGAAAGTTGGGTAAGATCTACATTAAAATACGCAATTGTTAATGGTCACTCAAGCATGTCCCATGTTCAGATTTATTATTGTTGAGGTCAGCATGAAAGGATTGTTCTCCTGAGATACTGATAAAAACATAACGTAATTCAAAGGTTTAAGCTAATGTGGAGGTATTTAAGATGCGTTAAGTTTGATTAGCCAGCAGTGTTTTGAAAGCATAAAAATTAAGGTGTAGTTCGCTCCATAAATCTTAAGATTCAAACTTAACATTTCAAGTGCAATTCAAGTGTCAATATGACACTCAGTATTTCATATCTAGTTATTTTTTATCGGAATATCTTAAATAAAACTAAAAAGAAATAAAGCTAAACAAGAAGTCCTGACATAAAGGCACAAGAAGGTGGTTGAGATTCAGTCATGGCTTCCGTTACCCACAATATACTCCACTGTGTCTTCCTTATGTTAACCATGGTGACAGCTGTTAGTGATGAACTCCATGGCTTATTTAGTTTCCAGTGTGGAAGTTGAAAGTGCTTCCTTATTATCACTCATCACATGGCAATGGCTTGAAAGTCACCTCAGCATTGTCCTCCATAATAATGTCATATCTGCACATGGGTGACCTGGGAAACAATAAAGACAGGTAAAGGGACCTTTTGTATTTTACATGACAGGATTTTACCATTGGTGGTTAGGTAACAGTTAATGCAATCACATTGTCTTTATATCTCTACTTAGGACTCATAGGTTATAGTAAGGTTGAAAGGCCATGGTACATGGACCTTGAGGCAGAGGTTTTAATATCTTTTATGTCAATTAAGTGCCAGAGAATACAAAATCCAGGACTGGAGTTTGGAGTTGAGTTCTGGAGTAGAATGTGTTCATTACTAATTGTGTTAATGATGAGGGACTTGATATCTGTTCATTCTTAATCTGCCTTCAAGGTTTAATGGAACTTTCACCAAAGTGCTTACCTGTCTGGCAAATCCAGCGGAGTTATCTGAAGGTGCAGGAGCCGAACCTTGTAACGAGGTCCGATCAAATTCCCAGTGACGATCCGTAAGGAGATCTTCTGAATGGGATACAGGTCCTCATCGAACTGGGCCAGCATGCGGGTGGCAGTGTACAGCTCGAACCTCAGCAGTTTACTAAGCAGCATCAGACAGGTGGCCCACCACATGAAACATCTTCAAACGGGTCTATGCAAAATAGTTCAGGCGTGTTGTCAAGCTACTTACTGGTCAATCCTGGTCTCGGTTACATTCTTCCCACTGTGCATGCGGAGGGTAACTACCCCCCATCGCAAGTAACGATTCCAGGTAATCATGTCCACCCTGTAGTTCGTCTCTGTTATAGCAAGAATGAAAACGTATGTTTTTTTTAAGAAGAACATTTGGTGGTATTCTGAGAGAAAGGATTCTAATGCTGACTTACTCCTGTAAGGAGGTTCTGCTGTGGTAGAGAAATAAACCCTCGTTTGACCCAGTTTTAAGAGAGTGTCTCTCCATTGGCTCAGGTCATAGCCTAGAGAAGAATCACACAGATGTTAAATTGCATGAATTATCCTTCACATGATTGTTGACGATTGGTGATGGTTGATGTTGATGAGTTGTTTGATGTTTGAGTGTTATGCTGCATGTTTCTATTACCCAGAACAGGACAGGAAGCTGGTTTAAAGGCCTCACACTGCAGACACTGTCCATGAAGGAAATCACTGTAGCTAGAACACGGGTAGGCGGTAATTCTGCAGGTGTGGTTCAAAGCACACAGGTAGAGAAGAACCGAACGCTGGTGGTCACACACAAAGTAGGACCTCCCTGTGGAGAAGAGAGCGTGGGCTGGTGATGAACTCTCCAGCAGTTCCTGTATTTCTGGAATTGGCTCGACATTGTTGCCACACCTGTAGCTAATTAGTGCCTTTGTTCTGTGTGTCACTCGAGCTGTAACGTAGATTTTGACGAACCTGAGAAGATGGTCTTTGGGCATCCCGGCTGGTCCAGTCCTCCATTGGCATAGAAATCAATATGTCCAAGAGAGCCTCTGAGGCCGAAGGCTGTCAAAACAAATACATTAGAAACTCTATTTATATCTTGCATAGTTTGCATGGCTGTGATTATTCTATCCAATGTGCTTGCTGCACACAAAGCCATTGTTGTATAAAGGTTATTATGAAACCAGGACAGAGAGTATTCCTCACTGTCAGTTTCTCTATCATCTGTAATGTTTTGGTTCTGGCACTCTGGATCCACACTGTCTACCCCTCCTGTAGTTTTAGGCTTTATGCACTTACAGTTCATGTCAGTGTGTAAGACATCTACAAACTGGGCATCAGATGGATCCAGGCGTTCCTCTGGAGGGACACCTCCAAACATCGGACCCGCTGGGTCTAGACCTGAATATATTGAGGCAGAACGTTTCATCATTGTCTGATTTGGTTATGTGGCTTATGTTGAAACATGCAGAAAAAAGTCCCCAGGAGTTTGTATTATGGAAAAACCTTCGATTTGAGTCGAAATCTCACCTGTGATCCTACCTACTCTCCCTCCCAGCAATGCGCCTATGTACCCAGCCACGTGTGCCCCAAGGCTGACCCCTATCAGGTGGACCGAGTCCAGAGATGCTCCCTCATCCTGAAACAACATCGAACGTGTATCTCATTGGTTGCCCAGACATGCCTGGCCACCCCCCCACCAGACCCGACACACACATCCCTCCCGCTCACCCTCATCCTCTGGAGGAAGCCGGTGATATTGGCGGCTGTGTAGCGGCTGTTTGCCACGGCGGTGAAGTAGTTGAGATTGGCGGCGCCACGATTCCAGTCCACTACCAGCACGTTCATGTCGGCTTGGGCCACCAGCAGCCGTGTGATGTGGTCGATCCAGACGGGCGGTGCCCCGGTGGGCCGATAGCCGTGTATGATGAAGGTGGTGGGCCGGGTCACATTAAACAGGGGCTCCCTGGCGAAGTTGTGGTGGTGCAACTCCTGACCACATGCCAGGTTGGTACGGGTATAAAGCAGCAATCGCACATACAGACTGGTGCCGATAAACGACTCCCGGAAGTCCAAATCGGTAAAGTTGTCACAATCATTGTCTTGACCTGGTGACAGCATGTGTTTGAATGTAAGAAAGATGTTTTCGCTTTCAGTTTATAGTGGTGATCCTGGTCATGTTTAACTGACAGTCACTTTGTATACACAATTAGATCCCACACTTATGAGATTATTAGGTCTTTTGTAAGCAGTTGTTCATACACATTTTACTAGAGATTTATACAGATCTATTGTTTTATCAACAGTGCACATATACACAATTCAAACCTACAAGACTTTTAAGTCTTTAAAATTCATTCAAATGCATGAATGAAGTGAGCTGACCCAGTTCTGCTCAGTGAGTCCACCTCATCACCCACATTTTTCAACCTTAACTTGCCCCACCATGGCTATCATCCTCTCTCTTGCACCAAACCTGGGCAAGCACAGAGCCAGGTCTCCTCAACACTGCTTCTGTGTGAAGAAGCCGTGCTAGCTCTTGGGCTCAGAGAGCTGATGGCCTTTAGAACTGATCTGGCCTCTGTAATTATCAGGCACAATTGGATCAAGAGGCTATAAAAGAAGCAGATCATCTCACCTAGAGCATCGTGTTCCTCTACAGGCCCTGCCCACCTGACCCTCATGCTGTAGAAAGGTCTGAGGTGATTACACAGGGAATTACTACAGGGTGGGACCCCCCCCCCCCCCCCCCCCCCCCCCTCTGATCTTCCTGGCCCACTACATTCTGTTCACACACTATATACAGACTATACATTCTATTTTGGCCCTTAAGATCAAGTATTTGTTCTGTTTCATACCAATGTTCTATCTTTCTATCTGAAAGTGATCTTTAAAGAGTGACATTTGTTTTGCATTCAAAGGTGTCCAGCAGGTGAGCAATGACACTGAGATGGGCTAGTGAAAACCAGAACTGCTTCTTACCTGTGCAGAACACCAAGAGGACCACCAGTCCCAGAAGCCGCCATAAAGTCATCATTGAATCACAACAGAGAGAGAGAGAGAGAGAGAGAGAGAGAGAGAGAGAGAGAGAGAGAGAGAGAGAGCAGGAGAACAAGCTGAAGACACATAAGAGACAATTGAGAAGGCCCTGTAGAAAAGTGGAGACCCGGAGTGTGTGGGATGTCCAAAGCTGATTGGATGAGATCAGAGTATGTTTAGTCTGTGGGTGGTGCCCCATGTGTTTAGTAGGTCTGCCAAGGACCTTTTTAGAAATAGAAAGATTACACATTGACAACTGAACAATTAATAGAATGTAGGATAAATGAGTTACTGCTGTATTATCTGGGTATGCTTATGGAGTGCTGTCAATATTCTCAAGTCCACCTGCATTAACATGGCAGGAATCTGCTCCTGTTAAAATGTAAATAAATGTGCCATATTTTGTCAATTGTGATTTTTCACCACAATCGAAATTTGTCCTCCGCTTTTTACCCATCTGTGCCATTAGAAAACACACACACACACACACTAGTGCTTACTAGGGGGCTGTGGTACACACATGTCCAGAGCGGTGGGCAGCCCTAGCCCGGCGCCCGGGGAGCAGTTGGGGTTAGGTGCCTTGCTCAAGGGCACCTCAGTCATGGCCTCAGGCCTAGGAATCAAACCCATGACCCTCCGGTCACAAGACCAGTTCCCTACCACAGGACCCCTGCCCCAGTCATGGTCACTTGCTTGATCTCATAATTCAGAGATGAATCAAATGTTATAGGAAATTGGTCCTCTGAAATTGTGTCTAACGTGAAGTAACAGAAAACATGTGATGATATGAACTTTACATTAAACTTGTGAGTAATTACTATTTCAGTTCCCTAGCCTCTCATTACATGCAAAAGAGAGACTCACTGTGACTATAGTGACTGGATAAGCCTACTGCTTTTCAGGCGATTATCCCACTGTAAGAATGACTTAGGTGTACAAAGCCAGGACAGCGTTCATTGTTGTTTGAATGGCTTTTGTGTCTTAACACGGGTGCGTCAGTGCAGTACTAGCATCCTGGTTATCTTGACTTGAGTATAGTGAGTATAGTGAGGCTGCCGGCTAAACACAGGATGAGTCCAGTTTTATACCTCAAGAGTTTCAGAGCCGTTTGTACCTTTCTGGACATTACTGGACAGTGTTTATTGATGCCACAATCCATGATCCATGCCATGACAGTAGCTGAACAAATACTCTTATCAGTGACAAGTGGAAATTTTAATGGAGATTGTCTTATGTGCACTTGGCAGAATACAGAATCAAATGGAGGAGACTGAATTAATGAAACTGACAGGACCCAGCTCACTGAACCAAGGCTTTCCATGACACACCAACTGGTAAGTAGTTCTGTTCTCCTCTTCCGTGTAACCATCAGACAACCACACGCCACACAACCATAAACTGGCAGATGTATGAACTATACAAAAGCTTTCATTAAGTGACTTGACCAAGTGCACATTACAAACTTACTCCATTACTTACTGATAGAATAATTGTAATAGGCATATGAAAAATGCATTCTACCATAATCTATTATAGTATAGGTTCTAAAGATGAAATTCCCCAAAATATTATATATATATATATATATATATATATATATATATATATATACAAACACACACACAGCATTATTTCTAGGTCTTTAGTTAAATAGGTATATTAATATGTGCAGATGTAGTGGACACTATTCTAATATGGTAATATGGTCTTTGATTCTCTTGAGACCACGTCTACGTTCAAATGCGTATTCATTTGTTCATAAGGCTGGTAAGAAGGTCCACAGGGAAGGGGAAGACCACAGTGGAGCTGTTCTCCGTGGCGATCTCCGTCAGCGTCTGTAAGTATCGCAGCTGGAGGGCGGCTGGCGACTCCGACATCACGCATGCCGCGTCCTTCAGGGCGCAGGAGGCCTTCATCTCCCCCTCAGCCGCAATCACCTGCACATACCACACAAGCCACCAGCTATGTGTAGCCGAGGTCTGCACCAGCGGTTACGTTTACACACGCGTGTGATTTTGTTGAATTTGTGCTCAAGTGGTTTTGTGACTACCGGTGCTAGTTTTAATATTTTACATTTAGTTAATAGTTCCCTTGTTTATTTTTATGGTGTCCAGTTCTTCAGCTATTGCTGTTTCAAAGTTTGTTGTAAAATGCAAAATTAATTCATCATTCTACCATATTTACTCATAATATGAATATGTTATTCACCCACTTCCTGCTGCTAAGCCACCAGACAAAAATGTAGGTATTATGGCCAAGTTTGGTTAAGTGTCTTATGAATGGGCAGCTTCACAGGTCAGAGAGAGATCAGGCAGATGGTTCGGATAGCTGCCAGCAGTGGGCGGCATAGAAACACACACTTCTATCTGCCAAAGGCAGAAGGTTCTAGGAGCTGCAAAGCCACGATGATCACATCTCTCACAAACAGGTGGCCTGAAGAGGTTTACACCTCACCCACCTGCACCCAGCCAATCGGGTCGCTGGCCCTCCAGACACAAGGCAAAGCTGCAAAGCCAATCAGTCTAGATTTGGCAGCCTCAGTAGGCATGTCAATCGTGCATAGATTTTTTTGCCAATTGCCACTCTAATTTGCTAACCTCCCCTGCCATACAAAAATGAACATTTATGAAAGTGCTATTAGCACATTCCTTCTCCAAGATACATGACACCAAGCACCACATCAGACTGCTGTCTGTGCTGCAGTAATACTATTCTCCCACCAGGGGGCAGTGCTGCGTTGCTCTGTTGAGATCCCAGACACAGATGGTTGGAGAAAGGACTGGCTGGCTGGGTGTGGCTTCATCACAAACCAGCAAACTCCTGATTGTAAGATGAATATTGTATTTTGTGCCACTCTGTGGCCTGTATTTCATTTTTTATTTAATTAAAATTTTTGTCTTACTGTATTTTTTTACTTACGTACATTTTTGTCATTATTGCATTTTAATGTATTTTGATGTAGTAAATCTTTTGTGCTATGTTGACAGGAACACCCATCCTTCAGTCCTCGTGACCTCTCACCTTCGCACGGGCCTCCCTAGTGGCCTCTGCCTCAGCTGCCATGGCCCGCTGTAATGTCGGGGGCAGTTTAACATCCTTCAGCTCCACCCTCTCCACCTTAATACCCCAGTTCTTTGAGGCGGAGTAGAGTACTTCCTGTCAGACGGAATCATTAAAGAAGGCCATGAACAGGTACTTGAGGCACTTAGATGCACTTTGTTAAAGTTCATGTAGCTCACTTGTACAAGTGTTTATGCCTTTGGTCTTTAAGAGCAAAGCAGCGAGACGTTTGTGGGATACTCCACCTCCATGTGTTCAGCCATTTCCTCACGGTCTCGTAAGATGTCTGCCAAGCTCCTGGTTCCCAGCATGTTTCTGAGGGTGGTTTGCGCCAGCATCTGTGTAGCACAGTTAGCATCCTCCACTTTGGTTATTGACACAGTAGGGTTAAAGACTCTGTAATACACCACTCCATCCACCATGATAGTTACAGAGTCCTTGGTCAACACCTGTACAGAGAAGCATAGGCAAACACCGGATACAAAATTTTAGACTTACGAACTAAAAGAATATCTAAAAACTCTACACGCACAGTCATGATTTACTTACACTTACCCATAGAAGGCACTCTAGGTTTAATTTTGATAATCTACTACTTTGGTAAAGGTTCTTTATCTCATAGAGATACTCAACTCCTGGGGAGGAATATTGAAGGACACTGTCCTCAGATCAACCTTCCGGAAGGTGTCCACGCATGGAAGGATCCAGAATATCCCTTAAAAATGACACAGCAGCACTTCATGAACCTGACATTTGTTTTTACTTTGACTAATATTTGTATTCTTAATAAGGTCGTAACTCACCGGGCCCTTTTGCCCCTCCCCGGAGTCGCCCTAAACGGAAAATAACTGCCCGCTCATACTCCTGGACAATCTTTTCAAGCAGAGTTAAGAGCATAAATGCAAAGTATTAATATATGCATGGGAAATTATTGATATATACATACACTCAGTGTAATTAAAATATATTTCCAAGATGCCTGCATTGTTATATGTTTTAAAGTCATAAAGGCATTTCTGTGGCCCTCAAATTTTCCTTTTATATGCATTGAATATTAAATACAAATGGATATTGTATGGTTTAAGAGAATGGTGCAGGTTTTCTGGTAAATGGACAGGAGAGTAGTTAAATCATTAAAGCAGCATTGTAAGTATTGTGGTCCAGAAAGTTTCAGATTAAAGATTCTTAAAGATTCAGATTAAGATTAAAGATTCAGATTAAAACCTGCTATCAAATGTTTGCAGTGTTCATACCTTCATGCAGCTCCATACAGAGACTGGAAACGTGATGAGGATGAGGAGGAAGGAGAAGGCCGTGAGGAGGAGGCCACAGACACTGCACTGTTTCGTCTGAGCCTCATCTGGCAAAGTGAGTTGAATGAATAATTAATAAATGAATGAAAAATTACTGTTAAAAAGTCTCGCCCCATTAGGAAATCTGCATGGATACCTGACTGAACGTCTTCATTCGCGTCACCAAAGATATCTGTCTCCGTGCTGAGTTTGTTACGATCCCTCTCGGTCATTCTGCACTGCTTCTCCTGTTATGTGGAGGGAATTTTCCGCTTTGTGTATTTCAAACTGTATTTAATTTGGCTCCCACCCTTTTTTCGCACAGACGGTAACAAGGGATTAAATGTGCCATATCACTAAGCAACAATCGCGCCAAATAATTGTGTTCTCCAACTTTTATTTGAAGGTCATTTTGGGTGCTGACTTAAGACATTTCTCATTGGATACCAGTTTTTGTTATCTAACTGTAGGCCTGGAATGTATCCAAATTCATCATTGTGTTGATAGATTACATTTCAGCAGGCATTTAAATAAAGTCAGAGCTCTTTGATAATCCCAACAGGCGATGGTCATAATCAAATAAACACCTTGCTGTGTTGGAGAGAAGTGTTTGGAAAAAGCACATCATAACCCTTCATAACAACATTAGCCATTGCCTAATGAGACAGATACTTGTTAGCCCTTCCAAGTTGTTATTAATCATTCTGAAAAACTGTTTTCACAGTAGTCCATATCCGTAAGTTAAAAGGGTTGTGGAGGGTTACACTGTTTGTGTATAATGGTTGTTTTTGTGTAGTTTTCAGAATAAGGTATGTTTCTTAGATCAGGGGAAAGACCTGTGATAATGCCTGATGCATACAGACATCAGAAACTCTTAGACACACTCACTCACTCGACAATACTATTGTCTGCATACAGTTGTGATCAAATTTATTCAACCCCCACTGAAATAAAGTGTTTTGGCCAGTTTGACATTGATTTTGATCATTTCAGTCATCTTATTTACAATTATATCAAAGAGGCACTTATAAATTAGACAAACATAACATAATATTTATGATGGAATAACCACAAATGTCTTTACTGTGCTCACATCATTATCAGTTTTATTCAACCCCCTAGTGACATTATTTTTTAGTACTTAGTACAACATCCTTTTCCAGTTATGACAGCTTTCAAGCGTGAAGCATAGCTTGACACAAGTGTCTTGCAGCGACCTATGGGTATCTTAGCCCATTCTTCATGGGCAAAAGCCTCCAGTTCAGTCACATTCTTAGGCTTGCGCACTGCAACTGCCTTCTTTAGGTCCCACCAGAGGTTCTCAATTGGATTTAAGTCTGGTGATTGCGATGGCCACTCTAGAATGTTCCAGCCTTTCATGTTCAACCATGCTCTAGTGGACTTGGATGTGTGCTTCGGATCATTGTCCTGTTGGAAGGTCCTACGTCTCCCAAGCCGCAGGTTTGTGACTGACTCCATCACATTTTCCTCCAAGATCTCCTGGTACTGAAGGGAATTCATGGTACCCTGCACACGTTGAAGCTTTCCTGTACCATTAGAAGCAAAACAGCCCCAAAGCATAATTGACCCCCCGCCATGCTTCACAGTAGGCAAGGTGTTCTTTTGTTCATAAGCCTGGTTCTTCCTTCTCCAAACATAGCGCTGGTCCATTGTCCCAAACAGTTCTAATTTAGTTTCATCTGACCACAGTTCACTGTCCCAAAACCTTTGTGGCTTGTCCACATGACTTTTGGCATACTGCAGTCGACTTTTCTTGTTCTTTGGAGTCAGCAAGGGGGTGCGTCTGGGCGTTCTGGCATGGAGGTCTTCGTTATGCAGTGCGCGCCTTATTGTCTGAGCTGAAACTTCAGTGCCCACATCTGACAGGTCTTTTTTCAGTTCCTTAGCAGTCACGCGGGGATTTTTCTCCACATTACGCTTCAGGTAGCGCACAGCAGTCGCAGTCAGGATCTTCTTTCTGCCACGACCAGGTAACGTTTCCACTGTGCCCTTTAACTTGAACTTGCGAATGATACTTCTGATAGTGTCTCTTGGAATATTTAACAACTTCGCAATCTTTTTATATCCATTGCCATTCTTGTGAAGAGCAATAACTTCTTCTCTTGTCTTCTGGGACCATTCTCTTGCCTTCACCATGCTTGGAAACACACCAGTAGATGTCTAGAAGGAGCTGAGTATCACAGTCCTTTTAAATCTGCCTAATTGGTGCTTATCATGCTTGATTGCTGCTCGTTGACATCCACAGATGTTTTCAATACCTGATGGAAAACACTGGAATGAACCTCTGTTCTTAGGAGTGGTAGTCGTAAAGGGGTTGAATAATTGTGTCAATGAAGAAATCACAAAAAGGCCATTTAATACTTTATGACAAAAAAAATTGATGCTATCTTAGTTGCATTTAGTTCTTTAACAAGTCCTTGTAAGATTTCATTATGAACACAATTACAAATGTGCACTGAATTCCATAAAACCCTTCGCAGCATTGGGGGTTGAATTAATTTGATCACAACTGTACTTTTACAATTTTGTCATGCAGAGGGCCATCAGCTGCTTCCTAGCTCTAGATCACCAGACCACTGCCCACCAGATGTCATTTGGCTGGTGAACTGCACCGTAGTAACACTGACTAAGTAATGGTACAGTTACTGGTGTTGAGCTGGTGCGAGTTTATGCATAGCAGTTTTGTTGAGAGTGAGCTGGCCTCAAAATTCATCCAGTCACAGAGGTTTCAGTGGTCAGAGCAAGGCTAACACATATTCCCCCCTCTCACCTCACCTAGTGTGTCTTTATCAAATACTGTGTACTTTGCAGTGGACCTATGGAAAGAATACTGAAGAAAATTCATGTTAATTTATTCATGTTATTCAGTAGTGTGGAGGTTTTTCATCCCATGACAAATCTCATTTTGTGACAACAGATTAACTTAAATTGAGTCTCTCGTTAAAATTTTCCTCTGATGTATACAAGCTCATTATATCTGCGTGTGAATGAACTGTTTTTAACAACTCTAGTTCTCTTGACTTTAGGAACGCTATCAGTGGGCTCGGATAAGAACTGCTCAATGTTGGAGGTTGCTATAATCAGCCTTTTTCTTTCTGGTGTTTCGAATATGGCAACAGCAAAGAAGTTTGTCTTTTCTCCTCAGAAAAAAAGTTTAAGTTCACATCACACAGACAGTGTGTCGACAGTGTGGAACACTAGCGGTGTGGTTAAAGCAGCGCTGTATTTCGGTAAAACATCCGAATAATCGGTCTTTCATCCGAATAATCCAGTGTTGATTTATCACTTTAGCGACCACCATTAAGCGCTCGTCCCGCGGATGCATATATTAAATTGAGTCTCTCCTTTAATTACTCCTCTGATGTATTAAACAAGCTAATAATATCTGCGTGTGACTGAACTGTTTGCAGTTTAACAATCAAGTTCCCTTGAATTTAAGACGCAGCGATTTGCTTTACAAAATGTCATGTGAAAAAATAGGGCTTTAGAATATATAAGCTAGCTAACATGATTTTAGTTAATACAGAGTTAGGATAATCGTCAGCTTTTTGAGCAAGAAAAATAGGTCGTGGTAGCTAATTGTGGCACAGTAGGCTAATCTGCTGGGAAATCAGTGTAAGTAAATCAAATCGTGAGATGGTTTGAAACGCAGAGCATGAAACTCTCTAATATAATATCTTCATGAAATTCTCTCTAATATATCTTCATGCAGCCAGGCTGTCAGTGAAGAAAAGCTGAACTAGAACACGAGAACCAGTAGAATGAGAGGCCATGAAACCCAACACGTTTGAGTGTGTTTCTAATTCACTCTGTATAAACATTTGGTTAATTTTTTAAATCTTATTTTACAGCTTTATTACAAAAAAAACATTTATTAGTTGAATTTGTTAGTTTTTTCAACAAATTAGTTGGAATATGTCGTCATTCAAGGTAATTCAAGGTCATTCTGCTGTCCACACACCTTTCACCATGCTGTCAGGCCCTTTCACCATTAGGTATAACTGTCATATAGCTGCACGTTTTAACTTGAACATCTCGCTTGCGTGTTCGTAATTTGATCGGACTTTGTTTATTCTTCGGTGGGTAACAGTTTTGTGAGAAGCTTGTGTTAGGCGCACTTAGCGTTATTCGAGTCAGCCTGCTGATAAAGTCTTGCAAACACCTGCTTGAGAGTTGGGAAACTGCTGCTAGTTCGCGTCCGTGTCAGGCGCCCTCTACTGGAAGGTATTGGTAGTTTAAGGTGTTTAAGGAGTTATTTGTGTACGCTCTAGTAGCAATGGTTTACGCATAAGCAGTACATTGTATGCATTCCTTCGTTAAGAGCTTAATAACCTGACAAGCTCAGGTGTCATACAAAATACAAAAATCAAAACTATGTTTTGTCCATCATTTGAAAAACCTGTAAATTCGTAGATATGCCTTATTGCATCTTTGTGTGCATTCTGGTGGACACATTCTGACACGTGTACACAAGAAACACGCTGCTCTGCTTGAAATGTTTTGAATTATGTGATTTTGGTTTCTCCATATAAGAATATTTTTGAATATTGTGAACTTTTAAAGGTCCTGATCCCTTCATATGGTGTTCGCTCTAATGCACAAAGTTCTGTTTGTTCTTTCTCTTACTAAGGAAAAGTATGGTGAGATGGACACTGTCACTGTCGGTTGTTCCTACATGCTTGTTGGATTTTTGAAACTTTCCTAAACATTACTCTCCTCTCCACACCTTCTTGCCTCTCGTCCTCATGACGTCACTGCTGGATTATCCTTATGATCTCCTTCCCTGGTGGATGTCAAGAACGAGACAGAGTTGGCACTGAACCAGTCACTGCTCTGCTGTTTCCCCCTGAGGGTGGTGCTGGGTGTGGGTGTTGTGTTGGAGCCCTGCTCTACCGCTGTGCTTCACCCTCATGGTGCACAACGAAGTGCTTTTTGTTTTGCCAAAATATTTGAGAACAACTTTGTCAAACGAGTTTACTCTGCCTGCCCAGATCTCCTGAGTCTGTGCTTGTTGTGGTGTTGTACCGGTGTACTAAAAATGTATCCATCATTCAACTCATCGCTCATCATCACTGGCATCTCTGCCTAACATGCTCTACAACATTTAAACATCCCAAGACCACTTTTGGGATTTTGTTATTGTCACAGTTGTACACTAGAGGGCAGTGTTATTTGTTATTCTACCACATAACTTCTTGCCTGGAAATGTGTGTGCATATGGGTGGTGCTATAGGGTCAATGGATATCATGGCCCTTAAGTAAGATAAGACCACGTCTGGTACTGTACAAACCAAAACCCTAATCCTGACACAATCACATGCACCTATAAATGAACACTTAACATCAAATGTTATTTACAGACCAATCAAACCACTGGCAAACTACTGGCAGACTGCAGACTCTCTTTAGAAGGTTTAAGAAGTAAAATGTTGATTTGAAAGAGTCTGAGAGTTAAAAACACTGCTGCGTGTGCACGGATCACAGCTTTCCTCTCAACTCTCTTAATGTGCTACCGTCACCTGTCCGTCTCCTTTTGACTTCCGTCCTGTTTTTTGTTTGCCGTCTGTCTCATGTTTCTGTGTCTCTCCGTTTCCCTGCTGTCTCTCCGTTTCCCTGCTGGGGCGTATCTTGCTTGCTTGCACTCTTGTCCTAGATAAAACAGTCAAGGATAGTAAACAGCAATGCTGAATAGCACATTTTGCAATAGTCTGATAGAGACTTGATTATTGCAGAAGGATTATACTGCACAGAACACAGCACAATAACAAACATCTTGTAGTTTGTAAGGTATTACTACTGCAATATTACAATTCTGTTTTGTGAGTACATGAGAAAAAGAAACGGAGTGTTACAATAAGATGCTGCAAGATTTCTGTAGTGCACCCTATTATATTTCTGCAATAATCTGTAATACATTCACCACCCTGTTATAGTTCAGCAAATGGACTGAGTTAATCAGTGATTCCCCTGTGTTTCCATTCTTCAGAATCAACCACGTTTCAGTCATACAAAGAACATGAACTTTATACAGACATACTAATTGCACACATGATCTTTACCAGTACCACCTATTTGCTGTTTAACAAGTCTACTATTAACGTTAATGTAGTATGCAGCTATAGCTCTATAACTATAAATACAGCTAGCTTTCTGAAATGGCATATACCTGAAAGAGGGGCTCACCCTGGGCACTGGCTTCTTTCAGATATCTCATTATATATATTATGTCCCTATTATTGAACTAATTTCAATAATAATAGCAATTTACAGTGCACCATAGCAGTGGAGACGGCTAAATCTAGGATGGGTTTAAGGGCCTGACTTGACTGTCAAGGGCCCTAAAAAGGCTGCAGTGGTGCAGTGGGGGGCCCATTGTGATGTCATGCAGCCCAAAATTCCTGCAGCTAAGGAAGTGTGTGAAGTGCAGTGAGAGAACATCACATAATCCCAGCCTGGCACTGCCCATACTGTGTGTGCAGGTGGGCTTTACTCAGACTGGACGCAGTTGTCATTACTGGTCTGGTCCTCATCAGTCTGGTTTTTTGTGGGCAGCAACATGTGTTTCCAGGAAACCCTCTTAATCCAGGATTTCTTATTTAATGAGACAGGAATGGAGACATATGCATACCGATCAATACTGGTGATAAAGTTGCTTTTTACAGGTGAGAGAAGGTATGCATGAATACACTTTGAGCTCCTCTGAAATAGGAAAAAAAAGCAGAAAGCATGCGTTTGCATAAGAATGGGGAAAGAGGTATTTGTTTTGTAACTTAGCCCAGAGGTGTCTTGCCTCAGTTGATCTGTGTTAGGAAACTACAGTTGAATCCTAACTGTTTTTCTTCTAGCAAGACGAAGCAACTAGTAACTTATTTTAGTGAACGAAAATGATGGATATTTATATCTTACTCATACCAGTTCCCTGAGGCTTCACTGCATGGTCCTGAGTGGAGAGATAACTCATGTGACCTGATTGGTCTTGATGTCCTGTCCAGGAAATCTAGTTAGGTGATATCTAGCTTCCTGCCTGGCTGCATGCACAGTAGGCCAGTCCAAGATCTTAGCTAGAGTTTACACAGCATGTAACAACAACCAGGGGATTTTAGTGTTGTTAAAGGGGAAAAGTTAAGATACATGTGTGTGTATGTGTGTGTGTGTGTGTGTGTGTGTGTGTGTGAAGCTTTGATCCGCTGTTCTGACCTTCAGATGCTCCAGAGCTATTTCTCATCAACAGGATGAACATAGCAAGGTTTGGCCTCCACACCTTGCATAGCAGGCTGTACCTAATCCTCCAGGTTGGTCTGAGGCAGGCATTTTCCCAGGCTGGAATACGCAGCATGTTCGGGTGGAAGACTGCGGGCGAAGGCGTGTTGACAGTCTGTGGAGTGATGAGCTATGGGCGTGGCACCGAGGAATGCCATGAAACATCACGCACTGCTCCAAGCTCGAGTCGGGCTTGGGCGCCGCCAGTGATCGGCACACGTTAGCTGGTAATCGGGTGCCTTTCTCGCTCTCGGGCCCTGGGTTTTGCTCTTTCTGCTCCCTTTCTCTCTGAGGAAAAGTGCCGGCCTGTTTGCTTGCCGCCCTGATGCCCAGGCGGTCCCGCCCCGATGCCCAGGGGGTCCCATGTAGATGTGCCAGCTCTAGGACGGGCCCGGGCCCGGGCCGCTCCATTCCTCTGCCAACTGCTGCAGCTGCTAAACGCTGGCACAAGCAAATGTTTTGCTTTCTGGTGATTTTGATGGTGTGATATAGAGATAATCTTGTACTGCAGTGTGATGTCAAGTAACTGTCAGTTTTTGAAGTATTGAGAATATTTGGGTTTTTTTTTGGGGGGGGGGGGGGGGGGGGGCGCTGCCTTCATAATTGGGGGGGGGGGGGGGTGTCATGGGGGTAAATGCATGTGGTGTAAAATTTCCTCCTATCTGCTCTACTGTGGGGCCTCAGCTCAACTTAGTGGAGGCTGATGTGTGTGGCCAGCATGCTGAGGAGCTAAGGCCCAAGATCTACTAGGGGAGAATGTTTAGGAATAGGCCGTTCTCCCTGTATATCTCCCTGAATCTTATACTATCTAAATGATTTAACAGTATAACCAAATGTTTATACAGGGTGAATTAGAAACACACTCAAACGTGTTGGGTTTCATGGCCTCTCATTCTACTGGTTCTCATGTTCTATTTCAGCTTTTCTTCACTGACAGTCTATTACATTTTGGACAGTTTGCTTTTCATAACTAGGTGCCTCAACTTAACGGTCACAAGGTGATTCCCCTTTTCTTTTGTGGTAGTCAATCAAGGTTGCTGTTAGATTTTAAATGTTAGATGCTGTTAAGTGAATATGCACAATTTTCTGATAAGGATGCAATCGATATACACCGTTTCTGTCTCTGACTATTTAACATATTTACTTCTTATAAAATATAGTGGTTGTAGAGGCTTTGTAGTGCTTTGTAAAATGAAAGTTTTTGCATCTTTCTTTCCCCAATAAGGTTTCATAATCTCTGCCACTGTTAGCCCTGTATGTGGAAACTCTTACGCTACAAACCTCAGCTTCCACAGGTCACAATGAAGGACCCTCACAATAGCAAAATTGAAACATTTGTGTAAAAGAGGAGGAGAAGAAGAAGTTGCAACACAGACCCAGAGAATCCCCGATAAATTGCTCTGTGCTGGCCCCTCTAACAGTGCTGCTCACACACAGGACTTGGGCTGAAGTGACCAACGATCATGCAACGCTTTGTCATGAGACTTGTGCTGGTGGTGGTTCTGATGTGTCTGGCCGTGAGCGAAGCTCGCCGGCTGGGTCGCTGTGAGGTCATCCGCAACTTCAAGCAGCAGGGCCTGGACGGCTATGAGGGCTTCAAACTGGGCAACTGTGGGTAGAACTCCGGTTTCTCTCATCACGTGTCCACATTAGCTCACTCTTTCTTTCAGCACACTGTGTGTGTATGTATGTATGCATGTGGTTTATGTTGTACATTTTCTCTTCTCTGTTATTCTCTCCGGTATGACTGCTATAGATGTATGCATGGCCTTCTGGGAAAGCAAGTGGAAGACCCATAAGGTACGTAGCAGCAGCAGTGAGGTCGGCAAGGACTATGGGATCTTCCAGATCAACAGCTTCAAGTGGTGTGATGATGGCACCGCGGGTGGAAAGAACCTGTGTCAAATGCCTTGTGGAGGTAATTAAGATTTCGGCAGCTAAAGTTTATCACAGTCCATATATTAAAGGGTCTGCTTACCAAGTGCACTGAGTGTAATGGATACAGGTTGAAGTTAAGATGATTGAGCTCATCAGAGTTCACATTACACTTAATTTACTGGAATTTGTTAAAATGGTGTTTGGAGTATGTAAACAAATGCAAATGTTGTCCTTTTGTAAGATCTGCTAAAGGATGATCTCAAGGCTTCAGTTGACTGTTTAAAGCTTATTGTCAAAAGAGAAGGACTAAAGTCATGGTACGTGTGCTCTATTACAATGAATTTACTATTATCATTTTTATATAGGTGTGTAAAAAATGAAATCTTATTCTAGTTCCACATATCCAGATACTGGAATAATGATCCTCACACATTATCTTTTCAACATTAGACTTGTATATACTGTGTTGTGTAAACTGTGTGCAGTTCTAAAATGTGATGTTATTCTTTTGATCTGAGTATCAGAAACATGGCTGATGTGGTGTTTTCTTGCAGGGAGACCTGGGATAAGTACTGTAATGGCAGGAAGATGTCTCGCTGGGAGAAAGGTTGTGATCTGAAGAAAAAGAATGCTGAAGACTTCAGCCAATGAAAGCCAGAAGCAGCAAACTGCTAGAACATTCTGAGCTTACAAAAATCATTAGTTTGAAGACATAAGTGCATTTGTGAAATATTGTAGTACAGTGCCATGCGATGCTGTAACTGTTTTGTGAGCTTTTATGGCGGCTTGTGTTCTTTCATGCTGATTCTTATGAAATAAGCTTGTTTGAGGTGAGTTTTAATAAAGCATTTTCACTTCTATCATAACTCCTCGGTGTGGATACTCTTCATAATTCTTGTTGTGAAATCCATGTGTTCATTTAAAATACCCATTAGAACACAGGTAGAGCAAAAAAAAACCTTATTCTAACAGAACATAGTAGCAACTATGTTTAAACTGCAGTTCCAGTATTCTCATTTTAAGTTCATGTTTCCATCAATCGTTCAGTCTTCACTGAGTGTCAAGAGAATCGTGTCTCAGGGCTGTTTATGCCTCACATATTTAACAGGCTCCTATCTTTAAATAGGGCAAGATTTGGGGTGCGTTTCCCAAAACGTTCGTAACTCTTAAGTACTTCGTAGCCTCGTACTTACGAATATTCTTAAATTTACGAGTGTTTCCCGAAACTCTTCGTAACTTACGTCGTTCTTATAGTCGTTCGTAAGTTAAGAATATCCGGACCCATTCGTAACTCACTAAGTACTTCTTAACTCGATCACGTGCAGTTCTACCTCAAAAAGGACAGAGGCGCTAATTTCATTCGCGCAGGTTTTAAGCACGGCGTTACATTTGCGTTAATGTGTATAATTAGCCTAGTAGCCTATTTTCTTTTAAAGTAATTACATCGCATATACCACATTAAGTGTCAACAAAAATCAAATGTACTACTTTGAATTATTTAGCATTAGTTGATATGTTCCCAATATTTAATCAAATCTCTCCGTTCATCATCGTGCAGTTAGCATTTCAGACTTTCACAATTAATGTCTTCTTTGCAATGAAATTGGTACAAGTTGTCCTATTAAGCTTATTTTAACTTAACCAATAAGATGGATTGATTAATCGGTAGCACATATAAGTAACTTGGATTAAGGCTAGCAAGTGTGCTTGTGTGATGAACATGGCAGCTCTTCAAAGAGTAGGCCTATTGGCTTTGAATAGAAAACATAATTTAAGAAGACAACGTAATCCACGAAGCCATGTAGTTCGCCTGAATGCAGAATTTTGCCCTTAGTCCCACGATGCAGTTACTGGCAGCCCTCCGATTTTATGCCACAGGTGAGTTTCTGCAGACTGTTGGTGATGCCCATGGACTAAGCAAAGCTGACCTATATCTAAATGTGTGCATGTTGTTACTAAAGCATCGCTTCGTCATGCAGCAATATATAATAAGGACTATACTGTATATATAATTTCTTAGGACTAGGGATGCATTACATGAAACCAAAATTGGTTTTCATGCAATTGTAAACAATTGGAGTTGTTGGTGCAGTGGACAGCACCTCCCATCCTCTTGAGCCCGATCTACATCTGCCGTAAAGGCTTCTCTGCTTTGAATATACAAGTAATATGCAACCACCAAGGCCTCTTTGTGGACATTGTAGCCAAGTGGCCTGGGAGCACTCATGACTCCTTCACCTGGGCCAATTCTGGAGTGCGTCAGATGACTAGGACGGTGCATTTGATGGTGGACATGCTGACAGTTTGAATCCACTCTGAAGCTATATAGATAGATAGATAGGTCTTTATTGATCCCTTTGGGAGGTTCCCCTCAGGGAAATTGAAATATATACTCCTGTATCAAATCCCCTGGTATCCCTTCAGTAGCTGTGGGGCCCAGTATCCCCGGTGCCTTCTCCTCCCCAACAATAAGGGCACTTGTGGATATTTGACCTCCACCAGTCTTAACCCTTTTCCTTTCTGAGTTCTGTCCCCTTATTTTTGACTTGACTACAGAAGTCATGCCACATGCTTGATCTCTTAATTCCACTACATGCACTGATATTCTTGGCAATATCGTCCCATTTTTGTTTTGTTTTCTACATTTGAGGAACTTCCTCGAGCTATTGAAAAGAAAACAGTATACTTTTGTTTTTGGCTCAATTCACTTGACATAAAGTTTCCTTTTCTCTGCTTGTTTGCTATGGTTTTGAATAACGTGTGAAAGGTTAATTGTGTGCCCTATTTATAGCCTTGATAAAAGCCTACAATCGGTCAGAATTGCAAAGGTAATAATTTATGTTCTACTCATTTTTTTCTTATACTTGAAATTTAAACACTTATAAGTTGTTAGTTTTAATGATTGCCATTTTGCCAATGATACTTTTGCGTCGTAATAATGAAAACATGTATGTAAATCAGTGGTTCTGTTTTCGACTAGCGGAGGTTTTCCAGTGCAGATGCAGAGGTGGAGTAAACTAAGAACTACTTGGAACTGTTCATATTTTATTTCAGCTTTTCTTCACTGACAGTCTATTACACTTTGGACAGTTTGCTTTTCATAACTAGGTGCCTCAACTTAACGGTCACAAGGTGATTCCCCTTTTCTTTTGTGGTAGTCAGTCAAGGTTGCTGTTAGATTTTAAATGTTGGGTGCTGTTAAGTGAATATGCACAATTCTCTGATAAGGATGCAATCGATGTACACCGTTTCTGTCTCTGACTATTTAACATATTTACTTCTTATAAAATATAGTGGTTGTAGAGGCTTTGTAGTGCTTTGTAAAATGAAAGTTTTTGCATCTTTCTTTCCTCAATAAGGTTTCATAATCTCTGCCACTGTTAGCCCTGTATGTGGAAACTCTTACGCTACAAACCTCAGCTTCCACAGGTCACCCTGAAGGACCCTCACAATAGCAAAATTGAAACGGTCAACATTTATGTAAAAGAGGAGGAGAAGAAGAAGTTGCAACACAGACCCAGAGAATCCCCGATAAATTGCTCTGTGCTGGCCCCTCTAACAGTGCTGCTCACACACAGGACTTGGGCTGAAGTGACCGACGATCATGCAACGCTTTGTCATGAGACTTGTGCTGGTGGTGGTTCTGATGTGTCTGGCCGTGAGCGAAGCTCGCCGGCTGGGTCGCTGTGAGGTCGTCCGCAACTTCAAGCAGCAGGGCCTGGACGGCTATGAGGGCTTCAAACTGGGCAACTGTGGGTAGAACTCCGGTTTCTCTCATCACTTGTCCACATTAGCTCACTCTTTCTTTCAGCACACTGTGTGTGTATGTATGTATGCATGTGGTTTATGTTGTATATTTTCTCTTCTCTGTTATTCTCTCCGGTATGACTGCTATAGATGTATGCATGGCCTTCTGGGAAAGCAAGTGGAAGACCCATAAGGTACGTAGCAGCAGCAGTGAGGTCGGCAAGGACTATGGGATCTTCCAGATCAACAGCTTCAAGTGGTGTGATGATGGCACCGCGGGTGGAAAGAACATGTGTCAAATGCCTTGTGGAGGTAATTGAGATTTCAGCAGCTAAACTTTATCACAGTTCATATACTAAAGGGTCTGCTTGCCCAGCGCACTGAGTGTAATGGATACAGCCTGAAGTTAAGATGATTGAGCTCATCAGAGTTCACATTACACTTAATTTGCTGGAATTTGTTAAAATGGTGTTTGGAGTATGTAAACAAATGCAAATGTTGTCCTTTTGTAAGATCTGCTAAAGGATGATCTCAAGGCTTCAGTTGACTGTTTAAAGCTCATTGTCAAAAGAGAGGGACTACAGTCATGGTACGTCTTCACTATTACAATGAATTTACTATTATCATTTTTATATAGGTGTGTAAAAAATGAAATCTTATTCTAGTTCCACATATCCAAATACTGGAATAATGATCCTCACACATTGTCTTTTCAACATTAGACTTGTATATACTGTGTTGTGTAAACTGTGTGCAGTTCTAAAATGCATGTTATTCTTTTGATCTGAGTATCAGAAACATGGCTGATGTGGTGTTTTCTTGCAGGGAGACCTGGGATAAGTACTGTAATGGCAGGAAGATGTCTCGCTGGGAGAAAGGTTGTGATCTGAAGAAGAAGAATGCTGAAGACTTCAGCCAATGAAAGCCAGAAGCAGCAAACTGCTAGAACGTTCTGAGCTTACAAAAATCATTAGTTTGAAGACATAAGTGCATTTCTGAAATATTGTAGTACAGTGCCATGCGATGCTGTAACTGTTTTGTGAGCTTTTATGGCGGCTTGTGTTCATTTGTGCTGATTCTTATGAAATAAGCTTGTTTGAGGTGAGTTTTAATAAAGCATTTTCACTTCTATCATAACTCCTCAGTGTGGATACTCTTCATAATTCTTGTTGTGAAATCCATGTGTTCATTTAAAATACCCATTAGAACACAGTTAGAGCAAAAAAAACCTTATTCTAACAGAACATAGTAGCAACTATGTTTAAACTGCAGTTCCAATATTCTCATTTTAAGTTCATGTTTCCATTAATCGTTCAATCTTCACTGAGTGCCAAGAGAATCGTGTCTCAGGGCTGTTTATGCCTCACATATTTAATAGGCTCCTATCTTTAAATAGGGCAAGATTTGTTCATTTAATTTAATTTTCTCCTGAGCCTTCACAGTCATGATTGCAGCCTCATCTGTAATTATGACTCTGCGTGACAGTGAAATGGAGGACTGATTCGTTTAATTCAGTATGTAATTAGCAGTGTATTTTTGTCTGTGCAGTAACTGGAGAACAGCCTGACACACAAATGCCATCAGCGCAGATGGAAATTCTGAAGTGAGGGGGACCAAGCTGTACAATATATACGTTTATGCTTGTAGATGCTAGATTTCGGATGGGGTCAATATAAATCTGGAGGGGACATGTCCCCCCCCGTCCCCAGTGCCATCTGCGCCCCTGACAAATGCAAGACCCACTTTTCTGCCAATATTATGACTTTTTTCTCAAAGTATATTCAAGATATATTTAGCACTAAGGCAGATTTCTATGGAAATTCAATTCTGGCAGAAAATTTAAGATTGTATCTAATTGCCATGTATTTGTATTTATCTATATAAATTGTAAAGATAAATGGTAAGTTATAACTATTGCTAATATGTAAAAGCATATTTATTGTAACCTAAATCCAGTTGCATAGACATACAATATAATTTTTAATGCACTGCTTTTATTTTATTGTGATAACATATTAATAACGTGTATGAACACCAGCAGTCCCAACAGCCGTCTTTACTCTCTCCATTACTGTATTCACAATGGGAGATAGTGAGATATATAATATCATATTAAAGCCAAACCATCAGACATCACAACTATCCAGATATTTAATGACGTAACTGTATCCCCCCCACACACACACACACGAAAAAAATATATATTTTAAAAGTCTTTCAGGTCAACCACACAGAGTACATCCACACTCTTAGAAACAAAAAACACAATGCATTAACCTCTATTTACAATCATAGTATTAACAGACCATTTAAATAGGTACATTTGTGTTATGGATTTTTTGTCTATTTAATATGATAGGTGTTTGAAATTGCACAAATCTTTGCCAGTTTTCATACGCTGTTTTCTAAAATGGTTGAAATATGTACTGCAGTGAACAGATGTTACTAACTTCTTGATGAAACAGGCATACATGCATTTACTATAGTGATTGGTATGAGATTGTCAGAACTGGCAACAGATCATAGAAAAATATTTGTTTGTTTAGTCTGCCTGTACGTTTCCCACGAGTGCTCGTAAGCTCAGAGATCCAGCCACATCCACTGTAGCCTCACCCACTGCCCAAAAGGCCTGCAAACCCACTGCCCAAAAGGCCTGTCCTCTCTAACCGATGCGCATCG
The DNA here is from genome assembly GCF_052324685.1 of Brachyhypopomus gauderio. Classification (NCBI taxonomy): domain Eukaryota; kingdom Metazoa; phylum Chordata; class Actinopteri; order Gymnotiformes; family Hypopomidae; genus Brachyhypopomus; species Brachyhypopomus gauderio. Next base: position 33,471,536 of record NC_135217.1, read on the forward strand.
TTTGAAGTTGGTGTCAGTGCCTGAAGCCTCAATGCCAAGATACAAAAATCCATTTTAGCAGCAACACAACGGAGTTTGTGCCCTGCACCGCCTGCTAGTCTAAAACTGCCACCTATTTTGTGGAGTGAGACAGCACTGCATTCTTTTTTACCCTTAGAAAACTGCTCAATTTATTTATTTGGTTGCCATCTTTATTTCATGTGAGTTGGGACTTTCTTTTCATGTGAGTTCCATTCACACTCATCTTAATTAACAGTAATTTAATCGGTCTCTGCGTTCAGTGCCAATTACTGCTAGACCTCCCTCTGCAGTCAACTGTTCCCTCTTATCATTCTCTCTGACGGAGAGATGGAGAGATGGAGAGAAGGACGAGTGAAGAGGCTGAAAGACTGTGAGCACTACTAGGGCAAGGCTACTGAGCATCACCACGGATCAAATAACTGGTGAGAGGCGTTTCTGGGCAGCGGTGCGAAGGCCACAGAGAGATATCACAGGATTGTGAAAAATACCACAACGCTGACAGCGAGATGCACATTGCACTGTCATCATAGACCACAACTTACAGCTTGACAAACGAGTGTGAAACGTCCCAGGCGTCGCTTGCGGGAGGTTGTGACGTCCTTCTACACTTCCATTGCGCTGTCGGATTTTGGTGTGTTGGAGATCCAGAGCGTTGACTGGTTCACACTTGTTTTGGTCCGCGATTTTCTAAGCAAAATAAGAAACTATTTGATGCTACGTATCGATTTTATTATTTCTTTGTTTTGTTTGTTTCTTTTTCTGTGGCCCGATTTACTTAGACTGAGGCCCTGGTGTCTGCTGGTTGTTGAGCCTGCCAACCCTGCAGATAAATGTCTGATTTTTCTAATCTTCTAGTAGAGCTCTGCAGGATTGGAGCACAGCATGTGATGGAGCTTTAATTGGACAGCCCTAGTATAAAGTGCCCACTAGGTTATTACATTACAAACCATGTATGGACAACTTTCCAGCTTGGCAACAAGATGAATAGTTGATCAGACACGAAATATAAATCCAGTTGCCACTTTGATTCCCTCCTATTATAATAGGCTACTGACAACTGGGAGTGGCAGCTTGAGAAGAGACTCATATCATCTCAGAAATGAGGGTGTTTATGCCGAGGAGTTGAACACGCGCCAGGAAGCCTTTTACTGCTCAGTCTCGGCCCAGTTAGTGCTAGTGATTAAATGCATTGTCTGAGTATCGCCAGTCTGGCTGAGTGATCGGAAATATGTTATAAAGACATCGCTGCGCGAGAGTGGGGGCTTAATAAACATAATGAACTGCACAAATAAAGCACTCCGTAATGCCGTGCCAAGCGCGGGGTTAAGGGGGGCTGAACCGTGCTGCGTCCGTCGGCGGAAGGGAGGAGGAGGGTAACGGCTTACTTCAGCATTTCAGTCTGCCTAATTTCCTCTGGACACTGATGAGCAGTGAAGTGGAGTTATATTGTTCATGTACATTGCCAGTGCGGTGTAATACAACGGCCCTCGCGCAGTTACAGTGACTAATAACGTGACAGAAGCTGCCTGCCACAATGTTATATGCATCCGGTAACCATAATACTTCCCGGAACGTTGCAATTATTACTGAGCAAGCAGGGTTCCGGTGCACACACACAAACGAACGGATCCTATCTCAGGCCAAAACTGAAGCTCCCGTCTCAGGTGTGTATCAGCTCCTGATTGGCCAGGAAGTGGCGCGGATTCCATTAGCATCTGCTTTACACTTGAGCTACCGGCACCTTAGCGCTACACTAATTGCCCTATCTACCACCGAGTGTGTGCAATCAGTTGAGCAAACGAAGCGTGCGGTCGTGTGTGTGTGTGTGTGTGTGTGTGTTATCACCTCTTGCTTAACATCTGGAAGCAGCAGGTTCCTGATGCAACGATGATCAGCAGAAGCACAGGAATAGTGGGGATGATTACATAAATCAGCAGCGTGCCTACAAAGTCAGAAAATATGATTACACTCTAATGTCTGAGACGACTGGCTTATTTTATTCTAGGTTGCTGCTTTGATTGATATTACTTGAGGGTCCTGCCACCATGATATGAAGGCTTTCTTCCTCGTTAACCGCAGGGGTTTTGCTGTTGTCTTCATGCTCTTCTGAAATATCTGGGGATCCTGAGAAGTCCAGTAATAACTGTAAATATGCACACGTATGTGGACATGGAGATGTTCGATTGTCCATCTGTTTACCTGCATCGCGGCCCCCAGGCCTGTCTCCGTGTTCCTTCACCAGGTGGCTCTCTGCATTACCAATAGCAAGAACATTTAACACCAACATGACCCACATAAGTGTGAGTGCACATGCATAGCTGTATAACGTCAATATGTGTTAATGTGTGTTAATGTGTGTTATTTTAGGATTACTTTAGTGTGTGTTATTTTAGTTTATGTTACTTTTGTGTGTGTTATTTTAGTGTGTGTTACTTTAGTGTGTGTTACTTTTGTGTGTTATTTTAGTGCGTGTTACTTTAGAGCATGTTACTTTAGAGCATGTTACTTTAGTGTGTGTTACTTTAGTGTGTGTTATTTTAGTGTGTGTTATTTTACTGTGTGTTGCTGTACCTGGCTCATACTTGCAGATGAAATTGTGTTTCATGTTGCACCTGTCGTCGTTCCACTGATACAGGTATGGCCCACCCAGGCCGTGGAGGGCGGTGGGCTGGTGGTACATCACAACACACGCCTCCCCTCCGCATGACGGCTCATCGTAATACCAGTTCCTGTGATGGATGGGAGGGTCCTCATGATTACGGCAGTGAAACAACACATACAGGTAAAGCGCTGCTCTCCACGTACACGCACGGCGACTGGGCCGGTCTCACGCGCACCTGAACTCCGACACGCTCCCGTCTGTCCACTTGTACAGGTCTGGGCAGGAGGCAAAGCTGCCGTGCTCCTGGGGACTCTCATCGTTGGCGCGCGTCAGCCCGATCCAGAAGTCCCCGTCGGCGATGCTGGGGCCGCCTCCCCTGACTCCCCCCGTGGCCGAGTTGCTGAGTTCCCGCAGCAGCCGCTCGATGTGTCGTTGTTCTGCCGCACTCTCCACGCTCAGCAGCAAGCCGCCGTCAACCTCGCACGCCCGCTGGGCCTCCCAGAAGGCCACGCGGCTCGTCACGTCCCTGAAATACGCGATCTTGTAGCAGGGGTGTTCTGGCCCACCCTGACACACCGTCTGACCTGTAGAGAGTCCAAGCAGTCGGAATAACAGGAGAATCCAGCGTTTGTCAATGTAATGTGATTTTGATAGAATGCATGATAGATAACCATAGACAGTTATTTCAACACATTTGATTATGAAAGTGCAAACAAATAATAATACAAAAAAACTGTTTACACAGAAATGTATAATGGAAACTCAAGATTAAGTAAATTTACAAATTGTTTACGTTTTATAGTTTTGTAGAATACTTTAATGAATTCTTTAATCAAATGCATTTTTCAAAATTAATCTGTACAGTTAATTCCTTCTAAGATGGATCATCATCTTCAGAGCGGATCAATTACGGTAATGCGTTACTCATCAACTGATTATGCCAACTGAAAACTGCTGGAATATTACTTTAATTCAAAGTAGACTTGCCCAACATGTCACTTCATTATTGCTATTTCATTATTGGAGTTTTGCACTACTGATATCACAGAAGGTTGTAATATGTGACTGAGCCCTAAAACAAATCTTGATTGTTTCATTGTTGAGTTATGAGAGAATCCCAATCAGTTTGACATGTTCCATGTGAGGGTTCTGTGGGCCTGACGAAAAATCAATAGTTTATAAATAATTTTAAGGTAATGCAAGATGTTTTTACTCGTTTTTTACCCATGGGACATCATGCACATCTGGAACACAGTGTACCATACACAGCTGTGTAACCATAGTGCTCTATGTACACTGAGGTGCCGTTGGTGTTATTACAAACTGTAACAGCTACACCAACAACTAAAACAATATCAAACATGTATCTATATGCTTATTCGTACAAAAGTGCCAAAGGACGTGTTAATGTGGTATGGATTGTTGTAAACATTGCTATCAATACACCAATGTATAGATTATTGTAGACATTGCTATCAGTACTCTAATGTGTAGATTATTGTAGTTGTTGCTATGAATACACTAATGTGTGGATTACTGTAGACATTGATATAAAGTAGAACAGCTAGGACACGTGTGTCCTGCGTTATGTCTGCAAGTTTGTTCGGACTTCCATCCACAGACATTCAGGTTTTGCAATCTATTATCTAACTAACCAGGCATCCATCTTGTTACCATAACCTCTTACTGATCCTGCTGGATTTCAGACACTCCAGAGGATCACACTGTTTCCATCTCGAACTACTAAAACATGTAGATGCAATCAGTAGCTCTGCAATCGCTCTAAATGACTTCATCCTACTTTACCAGGATTGGAGCGATACGTTTCAGGCAGCTGGAAAAACAGGAGAATACAAGCACAAAAGGCAATAGTGCACGGCTGTAAACCAGTCAAACCAGTCAGGAACCTGTAAACCAGTCAGATCCATCTCCTAAAGCCGAGGATATGGTGGTACGCTCAGGGAATAGAATGATAACTTTGATTAAAAGTCTAATAATAACATTAGCTCCCTGCCTGGGAGGTACTTTAAATAATTGCCTGGTCCAGTTCTGCAATATCATCACTTTAAGTCCAGTAATGGGGCAGGGATAACCGCACAGATTTGGACTCAGCGTTTTCCTGATCTGCCTACTCTTTTATCTTTCTGAGCCCCTTCCTCTGGGATCTGGTCATGTCCACACTGCTCGCGTCTGCGGTCTGCATTGTGAGTTCTGAACCGTGTCTTATCTTTCTACCCCACTGACTTCTGTTCAGGGCAAAAAATCCCCCCTCCCTCTGTTCTGGTATATTTCATTGTCTTAGACATACTGCCCAGCTCTCTTCTGTCACCTCCGCCATTAGTCCAATTCTGTTTGTGAGTATAGAAAAAAAGAAACAGGAGTTGGATTATTAAATAAAAGTACATTTTAAAAAGAAAAGGAAGTTAAAATTAGGTACATTTTCAAAATGCAAAATAAAACAACTGCAAAGTTAAATCCAGTGCATCCGATAAAAAAGTATGGATAAAAATCAGTTGAGCACTGTGGCTGATATCAGCTATTTTACACTAATATTAGTGTAATAGAAGTTCGCGCGCACCACTTCGTCCATCAGTAAGTTTTATATATCAGTATATTTCAGCGGAGACAAACCGGTAATGCAGTTTTTATTTATTTCTATTTGTAAAACAGGACTTTACAAACCATATTTTAATTAGATAATCTACGTTTCAGCAGCTGATGCAAAGACATGAACTATGACATATTAACTGTCTACCTTGTAGGTATAATCTTCACCTCAATAGATATGATGAAATAAGCAAATAATAAGAAATATTGCAGTTGCAATTTTCGTTTAATCAGTTTCTTAAGTTTTCAAAATCTGTAAACTTACCGCTCAGAATTCGTTCGCCATGGCTAACTGTGAACGGGATAGTAAAGCCCCAAAGGGTCCAGAACACTATCGAATCCGCGCGCATCCTCCTCGTGCGGTGGTTTCGGGGAGATTATTATGAAGTAAAGCGCGCAAAGTGCTTTTGTTAGAAAAACGCCCTTTCCACCGTTTATTGGCAGCCTCTTTTGCTCTCCGTTTTTGCGGCTGACATGATCTACTTGCCAGACCCCACTGGACGTGAAAAGACACGGGGACCTGTCTCTGTCATCACGCGCACTGTGGCACAGCCTTAAGTGATGCGAATCAAGCAGCCGCGCGAGCGCGCACGGCGGTTCCACTCTAATGATCTCTTCCTCGAGAAGAGTGCCAGTGCTTTACCTTAACTAATCGAGCACGGCGTATATGGCAGGACGCGTCTCCATTGCCTATTTTATTAAGCATGAGGCACGTCTCGATGTTTTTACGCAAAGCCCAGTCATTAGGTGGAGGGTTCGATGGGTCACAAACATTTAAAAGTGATTTGTAGACGCTTTGAATAGAGCGCAGGCACGAACTGTGTGGCGCCTTGATGTAAACACATTTTTACTTGGATAGTTTTATGTGTCTGTTTTTGTATGTCATGGATCTTGATGAACCAACATAATGAAAGGGGGTAAAGTTTACACCTAGTTTTATATAATGAGTTTAATTTGCATGTGTATTTCTCTTTCATACTTTCCCTTAAACTTTTCTTCATTTGATTTCTAGCTTTAGCAAGCCACATAACCATCACCTTGAAGTGATTTCAAAGTAAATTTGTCTATACTGATTTAGGTGGCCTAAAGATATCAGTGTAGATAAGTCCCAAGTTCAGGAAATCTCTTTCACTCCCTTGTTTATGATCACTGACATTGAAAGCAAATAAGCTACATCACCAGAGAATGTGGAAAGACACAGGCGCCTAGTGAAAATGAAAGGAAACTTCCAGCCCATTTATTCAGAAGTGACAGGGTTCACCAGAAGTGACAAGGTTCACCACATTCTTGTTGCAGGATCATAGTGCAGCCCAGAGCCGTAGTGGCTAATCGGGAGGTTCGGGAGGATTCCCGATGGGCCGGCTCATTGTCAATCTCTAGTTTGGGCCGATTGGGAGGGAAAAATAATTTTGGGCCGGATTTGGGCCTGAAACTCCCAGGCTGAAAAAGTGTCCCACTCCGGCCCTGGTGCAGCCTAACCTTTGCTTGCTAGTCAAGCGTGCTGAAACTGGTAAAGCTTAAAATGTTTGTCTACTGTAAAACATGTCCTTGCATTGTGAAGAAACATCAAAAGAGAGAAAAGGACAAAAGAAAAACACTGGGTGTGTGCGGATGTCGTCTTTTGTACGTAGTATTAGGAACATTCTCAGCCAGGACCTTTTTTGAAAGATCCAGGGATGTCTGTCCTGCCCCTGTGCCTTCAGCTGGCTGCGGAGAACCTCCAGATTGTCCCCTCACACTTCCTGCTATATGATGGTCAATTATGTTGTCGAAGAGAGACGTGGGCTTTTGTGCTCAAATTGATCTGCTCATCCAGTAATGTGCAGCCGTGCTGATCCGGGCGCTGTTAACCAAGCTGTAATATGCATCTGCACAAAAACGCTATTACTTAATTTGCTGTTGGCTATCGATCCCTTATTTCTCCAATGGTTAATGCCACTCCATCTCTAGTGTGCTCGATAACGACAGAGAGAAATTCTGTGACACATTATCGATAAAAAGGCAGCTGCATTATTACAGGAACAGTTATAAGGATGGATTTTAAAACGATCAAACAGGATGTACTGGGAGGGGAAAAGAGAAAGGAAATGTTGGGTAATCACAAAAAAGGTGAGCGGTGGGTAGGAGGGGGTGTGGGTGTGGGTGTGGGTGTGGGTGTGGGTGTGGGTGTGGGAATGCCCGCATTGTGCACCAGGAAAAGGCCTGATTGCAGAATGTGGGTTTGAACTGGACCATGCTTCTTTAGTCTATCATCATTGTCCTCCTTATCATCTTTAATGCACAGTTCTGAAAAATGAATGAAAATGGCCCTATTTTGGCATATCTCTCTCTTTGTAATTTTTGAATATAACAGCAATTAGTCTCGGAGCACCCAGGTCTGACTAATATAATTTATATGTTAGAGTCTGTGTGCTTGAATGCAACACTCATTTGTTTGTTAGCGTGGAAATGTATCTGACATTTTCAAGTGATGGAGTTCAAACACATTTACATCTTTTATGACACTTTTACTGTTCTGACAGTGACACTGACAAATGTTCAAATCCTGTTAGCTGAGACCCATCTGGTGGATTTTACCCATTTAAAAAGGCACCTGTGACAGAAAGCATTGCAGTAGTATTTCCCCAACCGGTCTCAACCTTTGACCTTTAACTAGAAAAACATATTTCGTCTCCCTGTCTACTACCCTGTTGTGAAAATCATTTTACAATGTACTGACAATGTCATTCAGTATGCAGGATAACAAGAAAAAGGAAGTGCCTGTCCAAAATAGTTTATAATTCAATGACCAGATGATTTTCAAGTGGCAATGAAATGGAGCACTTATGTTTCTGGACTGTTAGCATTCCTCATGATGAGAAGAGTGATTTATCTACAGGTATTGGCAGAAAGAAAGTTTAAATGATGTACAGCCTTATCTTGTTTCACCACCTTTCTCTCCCCGTTCTTCTACACGCACGTCCCAGAGGGAGAGCCGTGGAATCACCATCAGGCTGTGAAAAATGACACTGGCTGACATATGATCAGAGAGTCGACCTGACCAAGGCTGACCCTGTCTACGATGGATGAGGAGGCCCGGAGCCCTCTGGGCAAACGAGCACTCCCTCTTTCCTGATTGGATTAAAGTCTACGTGTAGGCGACATGAGATTAAGAGAACGTTAAGAGGAGGTAACAGGCATCCATTAAAGAACTTCTGCATTCAGATGTATGAGCCACGTTAAGTTCAAATGTCTTTCTTTGTTCTATCACTTAACGACTGAACTGATAATAGACCCATATCATCTTCTCACATAATTCACCTCTGGGATATTGAAGGTACGGATTCATATTGCACTCTGAGAGGAGTATTGGCCTATTATGAATATTTCACACAATGTTTTAGATGGATCAGTAGGCTATGCCACCATAGAAGCCAATTATTGCCTGCCTCTAAGGGAAAAAGTGGACAGCTGAGTGGGGCAATAGATGTAAATACCATTGATTAACTAGAGTAGTCAGTCTAAGAAAATTAGATCTGGTACATTCCAGCGTGAGCTCAGCATCGGACAGGTTAAAGAAAAGTGTGTAACATCATTTGCAAGAAAATGCTTCCTCCTGTTCTCCTTCCTCCTGTTCTCCTTCCTCCTGTTCTCCTTCCTCCTGTTCTCTGCGTTGCTTTAAAAGGAACCAACAGAACATCAAGAAAGAGGAGAGTGCGGTAAAAAATAAAATAAATGAATGCTCTGGAAAAAGCAGCCATTAAAGGAAGCAGCTCCTTTATGACCCCTCGGAGAGTCGGACTGTAATTTTGTCTCACTCTCCCCCACAGCTCAGAGGGCTCGGTAACAACCCCAGTGGGGCCTCTACCCCAGCAGGCACTGCTGCTGACCATGGGCTGACATCAGCTGGTGACATGTATTCGTACCACAACTAAAATAATCAGTAGTTACCGTAAAGTCTATAGGGTCACAGACAGACAGAAAAAAAAAAAAAAGAGAGAGAGAGAGAGAGAGAGAGAGAGAGAGAGAGAGAGAGAGAGAGAGAGATGCCCCTCTTTACTTGCAGGACCTCTGTCTGAAACATCTTGTTTCTCTGGAAACCTTGCATACTTATTTTTTCTCTACATCTTATACTACAGCATACTGCAGTAAAAGTGAGATGTTTTATATCAAATTATAGCAGCGTTGCATTTAGTCTTTTACCGCCTATGTTTCTATTTCCTTATACAACCATGACGGAGTGAGAGGGAAATAGACAACCACTGTTCTGTTGGGGCCAGGAACGGGACGCATTTTACCCCAAATTGCTCTATTTTCACAAATGGACTCTTATTGATTCTAAGAATGCCTCCCTTCAAAACAGATAATCTGTTACTGCCATTTACTTCTGCCAGTCACCACTTAAGCATAATTACCCAGCAGTCAATACTGCGGCAAACCCACTGCTACAGTTAACCTCTGAGTCACCGGCTGCGGACGGCCCATCTCCTCCCTCAGGCTCCATATGCAGATTGACAAGGTTTGGGGGATGTAATTAAATGATTGTGTCATCAGTTAATGAAGTTGTTCTTTGTGCATAACATACACATCCGAGATTGCAGACAACCTTCGGTAAAGTTTGGCCTCAAGAACATGTGTGGATGACGCATCCTTTTCAACAAACCTTTGATCATGACATAATGCTTTCGTATTTTTTACCATTCATTTAATTTATGCACTTTGCTTGCAATCACGCAACTGCTCATCAACAAGGTGTTAAAGGTGAAATTACTCGCTAAAATGACTTCCTGAGTCCTGTGAACACTTCCTGCTAAAATCGTAATACATCATCACTGCTCAACCATTGCATTTATACATTTTCATACAGCTATAAGAAATGATCTTCTGGCACTAAAAGGTAGTGAAAGCCTAATGCGGTGTAGTCAGTGAGCACCTGAGGTAAGCACCAACTAGGAGTAATGACACAATATACATTGTGTGACTCAAGCTTGTATGAATATTTTCTTATACTGCAGACATTTTACTTAATTTATACATCTTACCTGTTATACCTATAAATAGTATTTATGCTTTCTACGTTACATTTGATTTTATATGGCTTAAACTTGAAGGTTCTTATAATAACTGTCAAATATCTCAAAGCCAGAACAAATGAAGCCCTTTCAAATTGTAAATTGACTGTTTTTTTAACCGTTGTAATATAGAACACTCTTAATTGGGATGTGTTTGATGAACTGAGCTCTGGAAAATGTAGTAATAATTTTTTTATGATTACTTTTTTAGGGCTGTGTACAAACGCAATTATTCTAACCACAACAGTACGCGCTCAGAATGCATTCCCATTAACGTGGCTGCAGTTTAAGAAAATCAATTCACAGTCATGAATTGGCCTCGTCAGAATTTCCCCTGGAGATAATGTATTTTCAAGCAGTTGGCTGTAATTTATGTAGCAGACGGCAAGCGACTTATGAAATATGTAAGAGTACTTTAACCCATTTCCTTAAGCCCATTACTGTGCCAACCTGAAGCTGTTGAACGCTGGGAGATGCACCTTGACCCAGTTTAGCTACTCATTAGACTAGCAACGGATTACTATGCTGAACTTTATTTTTAAAAATAAGTGTAATAGATCATTGCAGAACTAAAATTTGTTGCTTCTTAAACAGGTAGAAGCAAACCAGTGAAAGAATCTCACATCTCATTATTTTTTATCTAATCAGTCATATCTCACAATCTCGTATCTCTATTGTAACCATCGTTTATCTCTTACGTGAAGTGACACTTGTGCATTATTAAATTTATCTTTGTGTTTTAAGGTTACAGAATAACTCAGTGTGTTAGAATATTGCTATAACTCGTGTATTGTAATTATAAAGGTGTAGTGCTACACTGTTAAACAGAATAGAGGAACGACTAGGGATAAGCACAGTGAAAAAATAAGCTTACATCTACATCCATCCTCAATTACTTAAATTGTGATAGATATCTTATAAATCATGTACCACGACACTGCAGCACTGTGTGTGTGTGTGTGTGTGTGTGTGTGTGTGTGTGTGTGTGTGTGTGTGTGTGTGTGTGTGGCAGCGTTTTGGTTTCAGAATGTTTGGCCAATCACAGGTTAACAAGGTTAATAGGTTAATAAGACTAATTAATGGCTTACAGTGTATCTGTATCGAATGGCTTTTCAGTGTATAATTTCCACTGTTCCATCAATAGTGTTTGCAGAATTATTCTTGGGGGTCTGGCCAACATCTTTGAATTAAAATGAGGGTGTTTTCTCAGTAGCCAACAAAAAGCAGGAAAAATAAATGCATCTCTACATACAGAAGATCATTTTTGAATCTATAATTTTTTATTGTGACCTTTTTGTTTGAGGAGACATTTTTAAATTGTTGAGCAGTTTTCTTATAGCATTGGTTCATCCCAATATAATGAAATGGTATAAAATATGGTTGTCAATCCCAGCCTCAGCGGACCCATTCTGTACAGTTTTGTATGTTGTGATTCTGGTTTTTATGGCAGTGATGAATTAGTTAAATTAATTTTAGCCATGCACTTCAGTATACATTTTAGGTTTGGGAATGACTCATTTCCTGCTTAACATTATTACTGAATATACTGCCGTTCATGGCCTGTTAACATTATCCAGTTTCATAAATTATGTAGTTGATGGCTTGTTAAACATTAACTAGTACCATAAGTCATGTTAACAAAGGGGAACCTCAATGTAACATCATCAGAAACACAATACCGTACAGAACAGGTTGATTCTCTGCATGTTCCGCAGGATCAGTAACAGATTTTTCTTAAGTGCTACAAGGTCGACCATTTGATTGTGCTTGAGATTTTCAGCAACTGTGATCTGAAATTTAGTGTTTTTCATTAGTCACACTCGCCAGTTTAATTCCTACTTGCTACACAACTGACACACACACACACACACACACACACACACACACACACACACACACACACACACACACACAGTGGCGGACTTAGCAATTTGGGGGCTCAAGGCGAATTTAGCTAGGGGGCCCATCATCATATGCGAGAAATAAGTTAGCTAGTCAGGGGGCCCTATGGGCTGCAGTGGGAGGGGCCCAAGGCAATTGCCTAGCAATGCCTCTATGCAAATACCGCCTCTGCACACACACACACACACACACACACACGCAGCTCTGGAGGTCCACATGGTGCTCCGTGATCTGCCCTGTGGAACAGTGATTCAGAGAAAGATGAAATGAATCACACTGTCTGCAGTGTTGCCCAGGTATAGAGCTGAATATCCCTGCACACACTTTATCCATTTAATCAAGACATTCAGATAGTATCCAGATACTAAAGACAGGTGTGTTGAGCCCCAACTCTGCAGGGCGGTAGATCAGTGGGGGGCAGAGGTTGACATCCCTGATGTAAGTCCAGTGGGTCCAGTGAGTCCAGCATCTGAGAACTCCTGCCCAGACCTTTCTAATGGTCACACCACCAGCGTCCATTGGTCTTTAACGCTTTAACACTCATCACCTAAAATCAAGTAAACTGATTATAAGTCACTGCTCGATTATATTACGCACTTAAGTATTAAAATAAGAAATACAGAATTATTAAGTGAACGTTAGATGTTCTTTAAGTTTCGGTTGGTAACGAATAGAGTCAGAATACAGCGCGCGCACTTTTATGTAAGGACTACAAACGCGTGCGCGTCACGTAGCGAAGACTTTTAGCGCTCGGGCGACCACTTCTAATTTCCGGGATTAATTGTTTCGAGTGCAGCAAATCTGTGCTGCAGGCTTGTCGAGCAACCTGTGATTCCACGCAAAGGCGAACGAGCCGAAGCCCGAGGGGTTAACGGGAGGTAACCCAACGAGACGAGCAGGTAGGGTCACGTCTAGAATGTCAACAGATGAATTAGATGTGAAGGTAACTCGTCTAAGTGGAGTGACCGTGGACACCAGCGTGGTGAGCGCTCGCACCCACACACACAAACTACGGTGAGTAAATTATATTTTATAGGCCAATGAACTCCAACAGGATGTTTTACACCGTCGTGCTTTCGGGAGATTTCGTTTCAGTAAACTCTTTGTGCTTTAAACGTTGCCTTATTTTACGAGTATTAAGTTACGTGACAGTTTGGGACACGCCTACGACGGGGAACTTACAAGAAATGTCTTTTTCTAAACCCACTGGGTTTGGTATTATGATACTGTGTTGGCGAAAACGGCGCACAAACAAGCTGCACATTTATTAACACGTTGCGCAGCGTGTGCGGGAACTTGACGTTGCCGCCCGGATTACAGTAGCGTGGCGTTTACAGCGCAGTGCTGGTCCAGCCAGGATTATTCGGATTTACGGTAACTTTGTCGCCTTAAATTTAAGGTCACTTATGAAATGCCTAAACTATAATCTCTTCCGACGCCAAAACTACATTCGTACAGTCAGTACTATCGTTGCTGCTCTTAAGTGGAAGCACAAATCATTTAAAACACTGGTATGATTTTTCTGTACACTGGCAACACCCTTATTGTGTAACAAAGTGACTGAGCACGGTCTTCATACAGACATTAATTGTCTGTAATCAGTGATGGGATTAAGTTGGTCTATGGATTGTTCTCTAATCACTGCTCAACCTTTGCAAACTGTGCCAGTGTGTCGCTATGGGGAACCCAGAATAAACTGTTTCAGTAAGTTTTAGCAACCTGGTCTACGATGTCAATTTTTTGTTTGTATTGTGTGATATCCTGTTTATGGTTAAATAACATGCAGTAGGACTGTGTTCTTTCATGTTGTGTTTATTTGCGCCTGAAATCTTGAGTTGCTAAGGATATGTCAAAACAACTTATGTAATTGGTTACACCCTTTTGCATGTGTCTGAGGTTCAGTATTGTGTTAATATAAAAATATGTTAAAAATGTTGGAAACCGCCTCAGATTGAAAAGACATGACAACATATGAACAAAAGCATTTGAGATTCTGTGCGTTAATTTTCCTGCACATTCCTGCTTTTTTCTTTTTTCTTTTTTACAACCAAATATACCTCATGTGTCGTACAAAATCAAATTGTCATTATAATGTGGGCGTTGTGGGCGTTTCTGTGTTCTAGAGATGCATCCTTGAGACACCTAGCTTGAACACATCTGGGGCTTACGTAGACATTAGAAGTGCTTGTTGCTCTGGACATGGAAGAAGTCTGATTTACTTTTAATACTTTTTGAAAAGTATTGTAAAAATCTTTTTATAACCTTTAAAAAAAAAATTGCGGATTTTTTGTCTTTTAAGGAGTTTCCAAGACACAAGAGGGGATGAAGAGTGTGTGAATGGAGCATCTCCTGAACACCTCCACAGCTCCAAGAGTAAACAACCTTATCATCTCTGTCAGTGGGTTTTGTTATCAGCCAGCTTAGATCAGGTCTTTCAGCATCCGTCATTACTCTGCACCATGGCTGGACCATGTCTGCTTTGATCCAAGTAGCCTCATGTGTAGTTTCTGAAATTGCTTAGAATACTCAATGTGGCATGAACAGAAGTTGTACCTGCTAATTGGTGGCTCCTGGCTTGCGTTTGTTGCTTGCAACATTAGATGTTTTTGACTGATCAATTACTTTCAGAAAGTCTTTCAGTTATACTGGGTCACTTGTCAGAAAGAACATCTCAAGATCTGATTTCTTGTTTGTGCTGTTGCTCATCAGATCTGTGGGTTGGACGGAATATACTTCTGAAAGCAAACAGCGAGGGCAGTGACTGTGCACCAGGCGACCAGGTGAAGTCATCTGACCAGCTCAGGTTCACCTCTTTCTGCTCGCTGAGATTTCCCGCGAAAAGGAGCAAGTGGGACACAGAAGATGACCACGCTGCTATACAGCTGAGTGACCATGACGTGTGAGTCTTATCTACGTTGACTTTCTCTTCTTTCTTTTTTTTTTTTTTTACAAGCGATAAGTTATGTTTTAGTTTTACAAAGATTGGTAATGATTAGCCTGACTCCGATGCCACACCTAATTTAACTGCTGGGAGACCTCTCCCTCTTAGTCAATGGCGTAGAACAGTTAAATACCTTTCATGCTTGTCTCTATTAATGGCTCTTCAGCATTATGTCACAGGCTTTATCAATTCCAAACGATTGTTGAAGATTCACTTTCGTCCCTTTGTTGTACTGCTATGAAAAGCCTTTGAACTTGACCTTTATATAAGAAGATATTACTCGGATGTAGGTGCATGCTTGCTAAGGACATATCAAAACAGCTTATGTAATTGGCTATACACTGCTGCATTTGTTTACGGTCCAGTATTAGTATTCATGCAGCATACGTGTGTTGTACTATAGACTTTGCACACTGGCGGTTTTAGCAGTTGTTCATGAAGAGGTGCTGCTTTGACTGTGCTGGAGTTTTTTGAACATGTTGAAACTCAACAATAAAATGTCAAATATGAGCACACTGGCATACACATTGAGGGAGTTTGATTGAACAATGTTGTTCATGGATCTTTTGAAACTGGAGTTGTCACACACACACACACACCCACCCACCTACCCCAACAGGGCATGCCCACCTGTACCCACAGGAGCAGCAGTGCAGTCAGTGGGGCGTGCAAGTGTGAAGGGGTGTGTGTGTGTGTGTGTGTGTGTGTGTGTGTGTGTGTGTGTGTGTGTGTGTAAAAAAAGTACAGGATGATCAGGGGAAGGATTTAGCCCTGACCCCTCCCAAACAGGCAGCCCAGTGGATTGTTTACTTCAGTGACACTAAGTAGTTTTAGACACAAAGTCAGGAATGCAGCTTATCCCGTCTGGCCAAATTGCCTTGGTGAACATTTAGAAGGCATTAAAACACCCTGAAAACTCAGACAGGGTGGCCAGTGTGAGGTGTGTGAAAAAGCAGTGAGCCTGTGATTGACTTCATAGCCTCCTCTCCCTGTTCTTCCTCCTGCAGCAACGCACCACGGCCAATTAACATGAGGTGGCTGCTAAAAACATTTATGACGAAGGCTTATAACGTTAGTCTTCATGAAAACACCCTATGACAAATTTGCTGAATAGACTTGTTTGCACAACCTTAAAAGAAAACAGGATGCAGTAAAATGATATTTTCTTAACAGGCATAGAAGATCGGAGCGTGTAAGGACGAAAGCTGATGTACACCGCCAAGAGGTAGGCATCTATGAGACATCTATGAGACATCTATTAGAAGCAGGTGGAATGAGCATTTTAAACTTGTCAGGAATTGTAGTCCATTTAAATTCACAAGACAGAGACGGTTCCTTTGATAATCAATATACATTTGTTAAATAAGGTGTTATCAAGGTTTGAAGGCAGCTTATTCCGTAACAAGTAATATTTGAAATTCCAAGGGAGCAATTTGCAATATGCATAATAACACAAGGATGGGTAAAAAACAGAAACCTTATAGAATTTGAGTAGTTCTTTAAAGTTTAATAAAACCTTATGCCTTTTTTCAACAGCTTTGGGGAAAGGTTTTCTCATATAGCACCTTCAACGATATTTCAAGTAAAGCCTATGAAGACGAGGATGTGTCAGGGATCACAGAAGGAGGAGTCAACCAATCCACACAGAACCATTTTGGAATTTACATCTCAAATCGCAGCTGCACAAACAGAATCCCATGTGGTGTAGCCCAGTGTGGCCAAACAAAAACCAGAGAAAACTGCACATGGAGGCAGTCGGCAGGTTCTGAACATCTGACAGAGCAGCGTGACACCCAGAGAAAGCCTGAATTGGGAGCTGATGGCCTTCTTGGAGAGAATGTGGAAGGAACACATCGTCACAGTAATCTCATCCGTTTGAGAGAGGGTGGTGGGTTAAACGACAGAACTGACTGCCAGTCCTCCGCATGCTGGCCCAGAACACTAAAGCGGGCCTCATCATTGCCTTTCTTTCCTGATCTGAACCACGGTAATAATACTGACACCAAACCAAGCCGTATTATACCCACAGCAGCGATGTTCACTTCAACCTTCGTCTCTGTTCTTGCCCCGCACTGGAACCTCAGAAGACAGAAGAGAGGCGTCAACGAGGTTGGACAAGACCTTCAAGTCAGTGGCCAAAACAGCAACTTCACTCCTTCAAGCCAGGATGCTCGGCAAAAGTCGTTCCTTCTCAGCCACGTGCAGCCAAGGGGTGAAGCGTGCGATAAGTTCAGCAATATGCTCAAGGGACCAGCAACACTGAGCAGGAATTATGTTGCATGGCAAAAGGAGAACAGCTCTCCTAATCCCACACCCGCCTTTCAATCAAGACGGTCCCTCTTGGAATCCAGCTCTTCGGAAGCCCACAGACAGACAGTGTGCAGAAATGCAGAATTTGCCCCTCTTCCTCTAGCTCAAGTGCCCAAGCCAGCCCTCTCTGCTCAGCTTGGTGGATACAAAAGGATGTCACAGGCCATGGATCAGAGGGAGTCCCTGTCTTCATCAGACTCCCGCACAACAAGCAGCAGCCTGCTGTTGTCATGGAGAAGGAACTCGAGGAAAGCCAGCGCTCTGTCCACTCAAACAGAAAAACAGCTACCTCTGTCTGTCCAGTCCTTAACGATGTCTCGCCACACCAGGCTAAGTGCTTCCCAGCCACACACCTGTATGGTGTCCCCAGGACTCCCAGGTGGGGACAAATCTCCCGTCTCCTCAAGAGGACGGGAGACAGAGGCATCGAGGAGGCCAGTGCTTTCAAATAAAAGGGAGTCTGATATTTCTAATAATACCTTCTCTGCTAGAAGTGACACAACAAGGGGTGGACAGTTTTTAAGTCCTGCAACAAGACTTGGCCATCTGGAGGCTGTTAAAGGTTTTCAACATCATCAAAAGAATGTTCTGGAAAGGAAATACTCTGTGGGGAACAGAGAGTCAGAGAAACAGAGCATTACTAGCTATACAAATGTAATCTCCAATATTAGCACACCACACAGTACATTTGATTCTCCAAGCACTTCTGGTTCTCTCAAAGACAATACAAATAGTAACTTTATTCAGTCACATACAGAGTTTAATAACGGAAATGTAAATTCACACAGCTATTACATTTCTGACACCAAGAGACAGATCAGCCAAACAGCAGCCCGCTCAAATCATAGCACAAGTGCTTCTTGGCAATCTCCTAGCACCAACAATGTAGTTACCTTTAGTAAAGCTAACACTGTAAATACCCCTAACACAATAGCCTCCACTTCACACACAAGCCCCATTACAGTTCAGTCACCTTCCGTTAGCCCCCCTGCTGCTATAACACCCACATCTCTGAGTCAAGATGGCCAAAACAGCATTCAGAATTCAGTAAAAAATAAAGGTAATGTATGTCCAGAGAAGCGTTCGACTAGCCCTGTAAACCCTGTAGATAGGAAGACATTCACAAACAGCCTCATCTTCTCACCCAGGAAAGAGCCTTCTGCTGTGGACGGAACAGGGCCATCTCGTGTTTGGAAAAGCTTTTTAAATTCTCAGAGTAGTCCAGTTGAGTCTGACAAGCCCCAAACACCATCGGATCTGACGAGCCTTCCATCCCCGTCTAGCTCTAGAAGAATCTCTTCTCTGAGTATCTATACATATCTACGGGAGACCAGCCCATTGGTAGCCATGGAAATATCGCCAGGCCTCAGCCCTGCTTGTCCTCAACCTGCGTCTGTAAAACAAGATGAGGGACAAACTCAAAGACAGATTGAAAATGCAGAAGCCTCGAAGTTTACGTTTGACTTGAGCCCTGTAGAATCACAAGATGATTGGGCGATGCCACAGGACTCCTACACCTCCAGATCCCCACAGTCTCTGCCACCCGACGTTGCCGTTAGACGGTCAGCTCATTTCACTAATTCCCCTTATGCCTCCCTCATTTCTGCACGGCCGGCACTGAACAGCACTTTGCCCAGTCTGTCATGTTCACCGGTGCCCCAGGACCACAGCAGATCTGCGTCCTATGAAAGTTCAGAAATGCATTCCAACCTTCCCAAAACTGAAAAAAGCACTTATTCCTCCCTTAAAGGAAAAGACACCTTGATTTCATGGAGAGCAGGAAAAGCATCAAATTTTGTTGAAAATCAACCTGTTGGGAAAACGTCAAAGACTTCATCACCTCCTCCAGACACTCGCAGATCTTCACAAAACTCGAGGGACATGGACCATCAGACTGTTAACTGTAGTATCCCAGATACTACACTCCCAAAAGAATACAAAATAATCAGTAAAAATATTCCACACCAAGATAACACACTTTCATCTCCAAGTGCTAAAGTTAAAACTTATAAGCTAAATTACAAAGATCTCTCTTCACCACTGAAAACACCTGTAGTTAGTGAGACTATGTCAACCTCTGTGCGGCAGGGTAACATGATCTTGCCAACACATGAGCCATTACAAAGACTCTCAGGGAGTCCTAACTCAAAAACAAGCCTATTCTCTCCAAGAAGTGAAAAAAATTATCTTCTGTTTTCAGCTCCATCTGTAGACAGAGGTTCAGAGGATGATGACTTAACAGTGAGGAGAAAGAGCATCAACCAGAAACCTTCAGATTATAAGGCTTCTAAACACATTGCAAAAGAGGAAATGTACTCCAAAAATCAAACTTTGAAATCACCAAACTCGTCAAACACTCAAACCTCTTGTGTGAAAGAATCTTTGAACTCTTCTAGTCCCGTGTCCGGTGTCACATTTAGGAAAACGAAACAAGAGATCTTGCTGAATGTGGATGAACACAAAAGACCCACAGATGAAAATGGAAACTCGTCCCTGCGTAGATCGCTAAGCCCTAACTGGCCTAAGCACCATCATATCAACCGCTATGCCACCATGCCACAGTCCAGAAAACCCTCCATTGTTCCTTCTCCACCTTTTTATCCATTTGACTTTGATTCTTCTAATGTACAAGACGATGATGTGTTTTATAGCCCTATCTCACGCAGGAGACACTCTTCTCTTTGTGAGACTGAGGATGAACTTCAGGCAGGAAACACTATCAACACTGGGAGGAAGCATTTCACACAGGGTATTTTGTCTGCTTCCTGCGCTGATCTTAAGTATGGGTTGGAGTATGGACGATCAGTGTCTGTTAATTGTGTGTTTTCGGGCCGTCCCTCGGGCCCGGGGCGAATCTCCACTGGTTCAAAACCAGGCAGCACCACAGACATCACAAGCTCGGATGAATTTGTGACCAAGAGCAGCAGTTCAAGCATCAGCAATCCTTGTGACTCACCTCGTTATGGTGCTGGGTCTCCAATTACTCATGCTAGCCATAATACTCAGAAGGTTAATACAGCAGGGCCAACGTCAGGCGCTCATCTTTGGAGTCCCGTTAACCTGGACACTCCCCTCCACCCAGTGCACACAGACACAGATCCAACCCCACCACCTTCCCCAACGTTTTCCCCGACCTCTCGGCGTATGGCTCGTGTTCCCACTTCCTCTTCCAGCAGTAACAGGACATCGCCGGACAGTTTGTCTCCTCGTGGGCGCCTGCCATCCAGGGACTACAAATCTACTTTGCCTGTTTTTGAAGAGTCACCAGACAGTTCAGAATCCACAACTGATGATGAGTACTATCTTAATAGTGATGATGATGATGATGATAAAGAAACCGAACTGTAATTGCAAATGTCTTGAAAGCCAAAAGATGCTATGGCTGTGATTAGTGTGGCCAGGGTTCTAAATGCAAATATTTTGTAATTATATCTGCTCTGTTAGATATAAACAAGCACAATTACAATACCAAGAACATAACACTACAGGCCAAAGGTATTTAGGAATTGCACAAAGAGTTGGACAGATCATTGCTATGCAGGATAACAGTCTAGAATGTACTATACAACTTTATCCTAACTTTTATGCAGGAAAGAACTGCATAATGTACCAAAAAAAACGGTCTGAATCACCAGAGTCAACATGCCTGCATACCTACCTAACCGTAGATGATTGTATTAATAGAATGTATTTAGGAACCACAAAGCAAAAATAGTGCTTCAGCCTATATGCTCACCGCTTTTGTCTAATCTGGCATTTCACTATGGGAAATGGAACAACTTACTGGTAACTAGTTACGTTTATTTAATAATATAGTGTTCATAACTTGTTCATTTAATTGAAATATGGTAAAATATCAGAGTGGGGGAATCGTCAAACTGGAGTTTGAGAATATTTAATGACCAGCATCTCAAGCGTGTCAGTATGCTCATGCACTTCATGCACATGCTTCGCATCTCTTTTAATGATCTAGTAAAGGATGCTAGGTCCTCCTTTTTTGCGAATCAAATTTTACTCTCCAAAAGAAACCCAAAGATTTTATTTAATACCATAAACAATATTGTAGCTCCTCCTCCTGTAGCGCTGCCATGTCTTTCAGTCAATGACTGTAATAGGTTTCATGTGTTTTTTGTGGAGAAGGTCATGGACATTAGGTCCAGCATTAAGCCAGTGGCAGGTGTTTCCTCTTCTAGCCGCCCACCTTCTCTTACTGTTTTGGATTCCTTTCAGCCTATCAGCTTAGATGATCTGCTGGATGTAATTGTGAGGCTAAAGCCATCAAGTAGCTCCGTGGATGTGATACCCTCTTCATTATTGTTGAAGGTCTTACCTACCGTTGGCCCTGCTATATTGGCCATTGTAAATTCCTCACTGTTAACAGGTTGCTTTCCATCTTATTTTAAACACGCCACTGTTCAGCCTCTTTTAAAGAAATCAAATTTAGACCCGGCTGTGCTTAAGAACTATAGGCCTATATCTAAGCTTCCTTTCTTATCCAAAATTTTAGAGAAGGTGGTGGCAAACCAACTGATTACAGTTTTAGAAAATCACAATTGCTACGACTCTTTACAATCTGGGTTTCGGAAGAGGCATTCTACAGAGACTGCTCTCCTGAGGGTCTCAAATGATCTTTTAATGTCTGCTGATGTTGGTGACTGCTCTGTGTTGGTGCTGCTGGATCTCAGTTCTGCGTTTGATACCATTGATCATGAAATACTGATAAATAGGTTACGTGACTGGGTGGGCATATCTGGAACAGCACTTGATTGGTTTATTTCTTATCTCACTGGGAGAAGTTTCTCAGTTACGATGGGAGATTACACGTCTGAGGCAACCCCATTAACCTGTGGGGTTCCACAGGGTTCAGTTTTAGGGCCTTTGTTGTTTTCTTTGTATATGTTACCTTTGGGGCAGATTTTAAATAGTTTTAATATTTCCTATCATTTATTTGCTGATGATATTCAGCTTTATTTCTCTTTTAAACCAAGTGAGGTTCATAGTTTGTCTAGGCTATTAGATTGTCTTCAATCAATCAGAGAATGGACCTCAAATAACTTCCTACAGCTAAATGACAACAAGACTGAGGTATTGATCATTGCTCCTGATAGGCTTAGTCAAACGATTAAGCAAAATCTTGGGCTTCTTTCCTCTGCTGTCCACACTAGCCTCCGAAATCTGGGAGTTATCTTCGATCAGTCTTTAGCATTTGATTCTCATGTTAAACAGCTGTCAAGATCCTGTTTCTTCCACTTGAGAAATATCAGTAAACTGAGATCTATGGTTTCAACAGCAGATCTAGAGATGCTGATCCATGCGTTTATTTCATCTCGCATAGACTACTGTAATGCCTTGTTTTCATCTCTCAGTGTATCAGCTCGTGGACGTTTACAGATAATTCAAAACGCTGCAGCGAGGTTACTGACCAAGTCAAGCAGACGGTCTCACATAACACCCATTTTAAAATCCTTACACTGGCTTCCTGTAGAATTCAGGATCCAGTTCAAGATTTTAACTTTAACATACAGAGCACTACACAACACAGCTCCTGTGTATGTCGCTGACCTGCTCCACCCCTACACTTCATCACGATTACTCAGGTCAAACAACCTGAGTTTACTGTCTGTGCCACGCTCATGTCTAAAGACTCGTGGAGACCGAGCATTTAAGGTGGTTGCTCCAAAACTGTGGAACACACTTCCTCCACATTTAAGATCAGCTGACACTGTAGATACTTTTAAAAAACAGCTAAAGACTTTCCTTTTTACGCAGGCGTTTAGTTAGTGGTGGAGGTTGCAGCCGTTGACCTTGTACACTGTATTTTATTTCTGTTTTATAGTGTGTGTTTTTGTGTCTTTGATTTATTTTATTTTATTTTCCGTTGTAAAGCACTTTGTGGCTTGTGCCTGTGAAAAGTGCTATATAAATGTATTTTACTTACTTACTTACTTACTTTTCCATATTCGTTGATTGTAAATATTTATGGACTTTTACTTATCTAAGTTATGAAGGCACAGGGGTGTAAACCGCAACAGGCTTGTCACAGCAAGAACCAAAGTGCCCACTAAGAACACATTGTGGCTTACTATGTCCTATCAATAGTTCATAAAGAAGACAATATTTTGGGAATGTAAAGCAAAGCTTTAGAAAGTCTTCTCCCTTAATCTTAAAATACACACCCTTGTGCATAGCTTACTGGAGAAGGAGTGGTGAACAGGTCTGTACAGTAACTGGGTTGTAATGAAAGCCATTTTGCAGTCTGCCCTGGGGAGAAGAGCAAATACAGAATATTCATGTATATTGACGGTGTAATTGTTTCTTTTGTTACCCCTTTAATTTATCGTTTGATTTAATTCGGATATTTAAATCTGTTTAGAAGGTATCCTTGACGATGACTAACAGACTTGTTTTTGTGTTGCTTTGGCAACATTCTTTCAGCTGTGGTACAATCATTATGTTAGGACCCCAGTGTGCAAATAACCGTCAGCTGAAATATTTAAGAGAAATCATATTAATTTATAGATAGAACAGTATTCTGTATTAATTTCATGGTCAAGGGCATAAACTTCACTTCTTGGTGTCTTGGATTAACAGTGGTAGTGATTTCAAATACGTGCAGGTATGGGAATTTCTGCCATTTTGTCCACATGCTTATACTCAAGGCTTATCGTCAAAGCTTTTCCTTTTGACTGTGCTGCTTTAATTTCTGTGTTCAGTGTAGAGGATGGGCAGTTAATGTGTAAATGTAAATAAATATGTATCATATTAAGATAAGATTATCTTATATTGTAACTATGTAACTTGGATAATGCAGTTAATATATATCTTCCTGTTCATTTGTGTAATTCAGATTTGTGCATACTGTATAACCATTGAGATGAGTATTTTTATATGGTGTCTTTTTAAGCTTCTCAGACGAGTTATAGTGAAAATATATGTAATGCGCATTATGATTTCCAAGGTTCATATGGCCTGTTGCAGGTATGATGTAATAAAAAAAACAATATGTGTATTTTTCTTTCTTTGTTTTCATTTGACTTGTACAATTGTAACCACATGTCTTCAGGCATGAAGAATGAAAAGGTGAAGTACACCCATCTCTTCAGCAGGTACATACAAGCCTCAACATTAACTTGATATCATTAATTCCCAAATGATCAGCACCCACCAGAAGGCTGATGAGACACCTTCTAGTATTTACTCCACACTTGCGTGCACTTGCATATTCACCTCAGAGTCCCGACGTTCTCTCCGGCTGAGAGAGTTGCACAGGACAAAAACCAGACCCACGAGTCAAGACAAGAGAGCTTGTCTGACAGGGCCGCAAGAACCATTCAGAGGACATGGAGGAAGCACGTTGTTAGTGTACACTGCACACGTGCCCCAGCCCACATTCACCTGTAGGATCAATTACAGCTTCCTGTGTTAGTGCAGTCATATTGATGTGTACATTTGTTTTGATGATTGCCAGGACACGGCTGTTTTTAAGTACATCAAGAGCTTCGTGAGCTTTCATTGGCAAGGCGACCCGCGTCTCCTGCTCAAATATGTTAACCCGAAAGAGGTAATTCAGCCATTAAAAAATTGTAGGTGAATTGATTATTCCCAAATATTCCAATTAGAATGCATTTTGGACATGATAACAGAGGTGTGGTAGAATATGTTAGATAATTGTATATAGTTATTTGTTGCACATTATGATAGAAACTTAAACTACTTTAAAGATCAGTCTGTATTCTGCAGGCTGATTTACTGGATGCTGCCTCAGGGGTCTTCATACGCTTCAGACTGGGAGGAGTAAGAACACTCATCCATTCATACTCGCACACAGTCTTTATGGCCCTTCTGAATGTGATGCCATTATAGTTTTGCAGTGCTGAGTCCTTAAATGGATTTGAGGACTGAAAACTGATTTTCTCATTATCTATATCCTGATCATTTTCTCAGTTTCCTGGTTGTTATTCTTGCATTCCAGTCGACTTTTCCTCCAAGCATCTATTACAAAATCTTCACACATCGTCCTGTAGTGGATCTGTGTGCCAGCAGTCCAAAGGACTACACAAATGCCGGGCAGAAGAAACCCGTCCCCCGACAGATTCATAATGGCGAGCCCCAGGTCCAAGATGATCATTCTGGCTGGTACCATCGTGTGGAAAATAATGGATGGCGCTTACTCTCTGGCAAGGTAACTCTCACTTCTAATTTTTGTTGCATATGGATGCAATCACCATTAAGAAAGTACTTAAGGAATTATACATTGTGTTTTTAATCTAGTATGGCATTTTATGCACAGCATCCTTAATTATCATTACCAGTAAGTTAAGATGTTACAGATTTTGAACACAGAAAAATATCCTATTGTGGATATTTTGCAGCTTGAATCTATATCAGTGAAACTGTCAAGTCTGCACATGAATACAGAACCTGTACAAACAACAATGAACAAATATCCTACTTCCGACCTGAACGTGAATGACCAATTGATCCACATAGTTAATTTTACCATGTGATCTCTGTTGACAGATTTGCCTCCTCGGTGATGACATTACTCAAGATGGCAGCGACAGTAAGACTCGATTTCACCACTGCAAAATTCGCAGACGTCAAGATGCCGAGAGGAGAAGGAAAATGCGGAAGATCGAGTGGATGAAAAAAATGTGCATGTGCTGGAGGCTGGTAGATCAAGCGTGGTCATGTGGCATGTGAGATCTTCACATTATTGACCTACTTTAACCTGTGCACAGGTATGATCAGGGAAGTCTGCGTGCTTGCACAGAGCGCAGAGAAACAGCACTGCTGGTGGAGAACTCCACCCAGGGAATGATGAACACAGTTCAGCAGCTGGGACCCAATAGCATATTAGAGTGGGAGGTGGATGAGCTGATTGAATGGACCAATGCACTCAACTTTGATGAGTAACTATGATTAATATGCACATATAAAACAGCATGCACAAGGCACCTGAATATGATGATCTTATTTTATAGCAAAATACTGTATATGCTGTTCTTAAGATTGAGCTGTTTTATTTTCACAGGTATATAAATGAGTGGAAGGATTTGGGTACGAGTAACTCATCGATGTTTGAAAATGGTAATGGTGAGAAATATTTAGCTTACAGTTTACACTTGTAATAATATCACTTTACCTTTCTTATAGCAACATCTGCTGGCTGGTTACTGACATCTCCCTCTCTGTAAGCAGGTGGATTTTTCCGCTCATGATCAGGGTGATATCTCCCAGCTCATGTACGACAATAGTCAGGTGGTCACCTGACCCACGCCAACCCCTTCCCTCTTGATTAAACCAAAGTAGCCTTCTCAGTCAGCATCTGTATTAGATGATTATGATGTTGTACCATGGAGTGCCACTGACAATGTACACCGCTATACAGACTCTAGTCAAACTAGGTTTGAGCTGCTATTTTGTTTCTTCTGTCATAGTTAAGATATGAATCTTTAATAAAAATAGCTTTTTGAAGAAAAATAAGGTCTTTGAACAACAAGAAGAATATATTATATCAGGTGATGAGCCAAAACAGTAGATTTCTGTAACTGAGTTAACAGCCTACACACTGTAGTGAAAACACGCCTACGGCAAGTGGGTGGAGACCAGCAAATGGGAAGTTCTTGCATCACAATAGACCAGAATAGCCGAAATCATAAAATGTGTTCACGCGGTAACAAACGACACAGCTGTAATGTTATTGCACATCCATTTTTATTTTATAAGAAGTAGATAAAACGAGAAACAATGTCTTTCCTCACCGTGTGGACTTTTAACAGGTCATTCATCTTCATACCCGTTCTCCCACTGCATCAATGTATTATTTCTATTTTAATGTATTTACTATATGTTCCAAAAAGCATATTAAGAAAAAACAAACTTCTCACTGCGTATTATATAATGGCTATAATGTGTAAAATGGATGCATATGAATCCAATATAAAACATGCACAATGATTGCCAAAACAAAGTTGCCAAAAGAAAGCTGTGCACATGGAACACAGTCCACTTATTTTTCCACTCTCTCGTTCACAGTAGCCCACTTAAGTTAAAGTGACCTCCCTATAATATATACAGACTCAAAAACATTAAAAGCTTATAACATTTGCCACACTGCAGTAACATTCAAGTGGCTCATAGATTTAGGCTATATTTATTTTAGATGGGTGTATCTGAGTACATGTTAAGATTTGATCTTTGTACTGGTATGGACTTTACTGGGCCCCCTACCCTGTACCTGCACTCTTGGACTTATTTATGCATAGAAAATCGCGAGTATCATTTGTTGCGTAACGCTTGACGCGCGTGCACGTGAAGGACGCGCTTCTCTCCTAATGACCAAAGTTCCACTCACAACCGTAATCGACATTATTTTAGCCAACTTCCTGGAAACTATCGATACATTACACAGGGCTTGAATTGGGCTGTAGTTTTTCATTTTATGTTTGATTTTTTTGTGTTTAGTATCCTGTTTTAAAAATACTTTAACTTTTCACACTAACAATTTTATTTAGGCTACTGCTATCCGTTTTGCTGTCGGGCTTCATCAGGAAGTGTTATGCCCAGTAGACGTATCTAAGAAGCTATAGATAAGTGTTTAAAGGTGATTATTTGCATAATGTCAGTAAAAATGGATGTTCAGAAGTATTTAACTCGCATCGACTGCCCTGGGCCGTGTGCTCCAACGATAGACACGCTGCGTACACTCCATTTAAATCACTTATTGACGGTTCCTTTCGAAGATCTTACCATTCACATGGGACAACGTGTCAGACTCGAACTTCCATTGCTCTACGAAAAAATCGTTCTTAATAGGCGTGGAGGATTTTGCTATGAAAATAATGGGCTTTTCTCTTGGCTTTTGAGTCAGCTGGGGTTCGAGGTTGATATCCTCGCTGCGCAGGTGAAGAACCGCTTCACAGGAGCCTACGGGCCACCGTTTGATCACTTAATTATAATGGTGACGCTGGACGGGCACAAGTGGCTGTGTGATGTGGGCTTTGGCTCTGGTTTCCAGTTGCCTCTCTCTCTTAAGAGCGACAGGGCCCAAAGGCAAAGTCATGGAGTGTACCGCGTCCGAACGCAAGGAAAACTGATGTATACGGAAATGCTGACGGAGAGCGACAAAATAAAAGACCCAAAAGACAACACGGCATGGAGAGAACTGTACAAATTCAGCCTTGAGCCATGTCAAAGGGATGATTTCAAAGCCATGTGCGATTACCATCAAAGTTCCGTTAACTCCATCTTCTTCTGCAAATCCTTCTGCTCCCTTCTATTACCCAATGGAAGAATTACACTCATTGGCCGCAAATTCATCACCACCACTTTGCCTTCTGAGGAGGGACAGGCAGCGAATACCAAAACAGATCTTTCAGATGAAGAAATTACCGAATTACTGAAAAAAAGGTTTGGAATAATGCTTTCCTCTCCATTCACAATCAAAGATACTGAAATTGTGCCTCCACCTGTAAACTATTAAAAGAGCACTAAATTTATATATGAAGCGGCGCATAAACGGAAACATTATATGTCATTCAACTGAATCAGCATGTCAACCAAAAATATAATCTGTTCTGCATCTTAACTAAACTGATAAAGACCCTGTACTTGTTTTTGTCCTGTGTGTGATTTGTGCACTTTCTGTATGTATTTGTAAGATATCATAACACTTAAAACTCTGAAACGCTAAAAATACAATAACGAAACCAGTGTTTTAACATAATATTTGATGTTTGATAATATAGTATATTTTATATCTACCTAGTTAATTTTCACTGATCTTGGCCAGAGTGCATATAAATCTTATATGTATAATTTAGACTTATTATGTATATATTAAATAAAACATAACATGTTCTTACTATACAGGATTTCTTGTCTTTTATTCCTTAATATTCAAACCTGATTTTGCACAGTTTTAGCACCACGGCAAAATTCTTTTTGTTCCGTTGTGCTTGCCGTAGAATAATAATGTTTTCGAGAAAATGAGCATGTTGAGCAGGGGGAGTCTTAGACTGGTTAAGGTAAATGTTGTTTTACTGTCATGTAATATTGTTAGTCCATGTCTTAATTAAAAATGTTAGTTTTGACACAATGTTAGTTTTTTGTCCTTCTATTGAAAACTGCATAACGGCTACTTGGTACTTGTTTTAACGCAGCTAAGTGGTTAGCTGTGTAGCTACATAGGACAGACAGCTAGAGTTATTACCTCAATATTATTAGATTATTACTTAATACTAACCTACTAGTTTAACGTGTTGTTAAGTTGTGTTTCTTTTCCTTTGCTGAAATATCCTACATATTACATTTCAAAATGCATTACACATTTGTAAAACATGAGCTAGACAGCACATTTTGGCTACTAAATCAATATATAGTTAGTCTGGCTGGCTAGCAAGCTATGTGGCTTTTAATGATATTTTTTAAGGTAAGTTATTGTGCAAAGACCTGACCTAAGAAGGGTTTCGTCATGTTTTGAATTGTACATATAATAAAACGATTGATCCAGGTAGCGCTTTATTTTGACTTTCCAGCTGGCGATGCCAGTGGGGGTGTCTGGCACTCTTTACTTTATGTCAGGAACTGTTATTGCTGCCAGTGAAGCCAAAGAAAGAAGTGATTCCTCCGTAATGATCGATGAGGTATTTCCTCAGCATAAGTCTGACACTAAATATTACATATTACTAGGCATATATTAAGTAAAATATATATGGATTGGCTTGTGAGTAAGAATGTTAGGCTAAATGTCTTGCAGCTCTCCCTCTACACAACACCACACTCTCAAGTGAAGTATGTAAAAACACAGGTTGGCTGTGTGGAGCGTGGAATATCATCACTGAGGAGATCAGCAGAGCCTTATACTGTATGGTGTCAGGTAAGCCTTGGTTAAACATTAGTGGTTGACTTTTGTATCATTACACAGATCCATCCTACATGTGTGAGATAACGCCGTAGACACTGACGTCTGTGTCTGTGTTTTCATGTTGGATAAGGAGATGACACCGTGCCTTACCATGTTTTTGTCACTTTCCAGGAGAAGAAATTATACACGCAGGCTAAAACAGAGGTATCCTGCAAGTTGCTTATAATGATTAATGTTCCTGAGGATTTTGTATGTAATGTAATGTTAATCTGACAGTCTGTGCTGGTTGGCTGTGCTTTTCAGGAGATTTTTAAGACAATAGAGCCTGGCATTAATACATCTATGAGAACTGCAAGAGGTGAGGACATTGTACAAAGTTACTTACCTAGAGAGTTTTGTGTGTGTCCCCCCAATGCATCTGTTATATATCTGTATCTCTGTCTCTGTTTCAGAGACCTATGAGTTTCTGACCAGTCCTCCACCTGAGTTCTACCCGGGTGTTGGTGTTGTGGGCTTTTCTGGAATCCTGGGACTTTACCTGGCCAAAGGTGAATCTGGACTATTGATGTCATCCCTCTTGATATGCAGGTATTGACCCTCCATGACTGAGAGGAGAGATGAGTGCAGCTTTGTCCTTCTTTGTCCTCAGGCTGCAGAGTGAAAGTGCTGTTCTTCCCCGCTGGGCTGATGGCACTGAGTTCCTCCCTGCTCTACCCACAGCACGCCTCCTCGCTGGCTAAGGCAGGTGGACTCAGTCTGTGCCCTTGGGCTGTTGATCACCCAGCTTTGTCTGTACCTTTTACGATGTCAGATTCTTGACGTTCAGGCTCTGAGCTGCTCTAGTACAGCCAGCTTTGGCCTTCGGGTCTCAGCCTGAAAGAGATGCCTTCGTGTGGAAAAAGAAGGTGGAGTCTGACATTTTGAGGGTTTCTTTCCCTCAAAGTCATTAGCAAATGGAGCTGTACAAAGCAACTGTACAAAACAAAGTAGTGTGTGATGTGTAAAAAAAAAAAAAGACAATTTCACATTGCATTTCACATGCGTAGTTCTTGTGAGCAAAGTACAAAAAATACTAAGAAGAAGATTATGCTTTTTGGGTTAATGGTGTGTGAGTGACTTATCTCACAGATAAGGATCACCTTTTCATTTTATATCTGAATATCATGACTTTTTCTTCTGTGATCAACACAAACTGGTTATTTTTTCATATGAAATCATATAATTCACTTAAGTATTAACTATATTTAAAAGATGACTGTTGTCTTTCTTTTCTGAGGTGGTGAAAGACCAGTTATTCACTTGGAGTTCACAGGGTCACATGGTTTGGAAGGAGCTGTGGAGGGCAAAGTGATCTGCCATGAAGGTGAGGTCACAGGAAGTTTGCTCTTAGCAAATTGTGACATATACAGTTTTCCTATAAATTGAAAACTTAATGTTAATTACAACTGCAATATCGAGTAGGACCATATCCACAGGTGGGCCCATTTTATAAGAAATACACGTCACAAAATGAAGTAAATGAGTGTACATATGTTTTATTGTAATACGTTGTCAGATATGCAGATGCATCTCAGGTGGCTGTTCCAACCAACAACAAAACAACAAACCTGCTGGACACCTTAACGCTGCTCATTGATTCTACAGCTCTTACATATAATTGTAACATCTCAAAGGACTTTCCTTCCAAAGAAATGCAGCCATAGCTGCATATGCCATATCACATAGCACATAGACTACCCATTTTGAAAATGTTCACTGTTGATTTCAGAAACCAGGATGGCAAGGGACATTTTACTTAAGTGATACATAATATAGTTTAAAGACTTAGATTTCTTACAGCAAATTTTATTCTTCTAACCCTCATGTGCAGCTTTTAAACCACAGACTCATCACTTAACTAAACTCTTTAAACCTCTATTGGCCTCCTTGGTGGCTAAGGCCATCCCTGCCCCACTAACACTCTTAATGCATGCTGAGTGCCTCCATTTCCACACAGACTTTATGCACTACACCAACAGGGCACATTGATTTTATCCTAACATGGAACATCCATTTTTGTCTTCCTGGTAACTAAGGCCATACCCAGCCTAACTTAAAATGAAAGAGGATGTTTGTATTGATAACCCTAACACCTTATTGTTAAAGTATAACACCTCATTTAAAGTTATTAGTTTGATTACTTACTACTTTTTATGATCTGATTACATAACAGAATTTGTTGCTTACACACATTATTAATATAAAAACAGGTGTCATGCCTGTTCAAATTATTTATCTTTAAAATGTATAATTTTTTATCAGATTGAGTCGAATTGTGCTGTTGTGGAATAATAATGTCCTTGTGTTTTTTGAAATCAGTTGCACTAACCATGTGTTCTTTCAGCTGCTAGATTCTTTAGTAAGCGTGCTGCTAAACAACATAGCGTGTTTATATCTAAAGCTAAAATTGTACACTGGGTGTGTCTGTTCAGCTAAATCTGTCTTGTCTAATTCTTGTCTAAATCTTGTCTAATTTTTAAAAAAAATGTTTTGGAAATACCCAAAATAGCCTTTAGGTGGCGGTAGAGTGAAAGGTGTCTATGCTACAACTTCCAGTAGGGTCAGCTGTCCCTGTTTCACATTTCTAGCTAATAAAAGCTTCTTAGCACCTCTTGAAAAATACTTTTAGGTAATTTTTGAACCACTGAAGAGGGTCCAATTTTCTTTTTTCTTTGTTTTTTTTTTACTTTGCATTTACTTTAGCACTATAACCTTTGATTTTGATGTTATGTAGCATGTCTATTTTTGGCAGCCCTTTAACTTTTCCATTCTGTGAATGTTTAGCACACATACATGCCATGTGGGTATGTATGCATAGAAGAAACATGACATATGACATGTATTTATGTTACCAGGTTACTTTGTTTCTCTTCTGAGAGAGCTTGTCTATGTTTTAGAATGATTGATTCCTAGCTGTTTTGTTTATTTCACCTAGTGAATAAATACATTAGCTAAACAAATTAAATAATGGAATAAAACAATGGAACAGTGAAATATTGAAAAAATGTAATTAGAAAGTGGTGTAAAAGGCTAGCACATTCTGCAGGGGCAGTCATGGCCTGGCGGTTAGCAGGGTTGCCAACTCTCACGCATTGAGCGTGAGACACACGCATTTGACCGTTTTCACACGCTCTCACGCCACACTTCCGATATCTCACGCCGAAAAAAAATATCCAGGTTATTTACCTCAGATCCACATATATGATTCAATACGTTACTAGTTCGCTAGCGCCATCCACCGGCGATATAACACTGAATCTGTGTCCATTTTACGTTCGCCATGCTCAACAACTTTAGTTCGCCACCCCCCCCCCGCTCAACAAAATACACTCGCCACCGGCTCCAGGTTAAAATCTCACTCCAAGCGAACGTCAAAAGTTGGCAACCCTGGGTTGGGGGACCCAGGGAACTGGTCTTGTGACCGGAGGGTCGTGACAGGCCATGACTGAGGTGCCCTTGAGCAAGGCACCTAACCCCAACTGCTCCCCGTGCGCCGGGCTAGGGCTGCCCACCGCTCTCGGCACGTGTGATCCACAGCCCCCTAGTAATCACTAGTGTGTGTGTGTGTGTGTTCTGACTGCACAGATGGGTTTAAAGCGGAGGACAAATTTCGATTGGGGTGTAAAAATCACAATTGACAAAAATATGGCACATTTCAATTTCAGTGAAGTTTATTACTTTGTCAGTCATCAGTCTCATCACTCATCAGTCATCACAACATGGCACCCTTTGAAATATATATTCAGAAATGTTTTGAAATAAAGGAACATTGAATTAACATAGAACCGATAATAGTAATACAATTTTAAACTGAGGAATAAAATCGCTCACTTTAAAATACTTAAAAAGGGGGTGTCAGATTTCTTATAATAGCGCATTAATTGCAGTATTTTGCTTCTGTATCCTACTCTTTGTCTGGCTGTCTAACTGTCTGTCTATCTATCTGTCTGTCTATCCATCTATCTATCTTGTACATGCAGGTAAATTGTAGACTGGTACAGAACAGGTACGTAGTAGATTTGTGTGTATAATGGAATTGTGCATGGTGTAACAGTGTTGGTTAGTTGGCGATTTACTTCCTTCACATTTTTTCTAGACCCAGCCTTCCAGTTCCTCACTACAAATACTGTGCATGTTGAAAAGTTTCAGCATTTTATTTTAATGTACAAAATGTATATAGATGGAGATGTTGCAATAGTTCTAAGACCTAAACTGTGTACATTATGTTTTTGTTTTCGTTCTGTGAAATGAAATGAAAAGTAACAGGCCAGAGCAGAATAATGGTTATGGAATGGAGAACAGTGACAGTTGTTTACATCATGCTTGTTTACATCATGCTTGTTTACATCATGTTTCTGCCCACTCTGCACGCTAAGCTTATGTTCACACTGCGGGTAGAATTGGCCCAAACGTGATTTTCTGACCAAATTAGATCATTTAAATCTGGGCTATAACTGGTGTTAGTGTGAACACATCAGGATCCTAAGCTGTTCTTGATGCACAACAGTGTGACCCCTGGCATGTTCAGCCAGAGGTAAACAATCACATTAGACTACAATAACAGCCCTCTCCCTAAATGTAACATCCATGTTAATCTGTAGTGGAAGCCACCTGCAACACCTGAAACAAACAACTGTGCCACAAAGAGCAAGAGCAGGTTCAGTGGTTCGCTAATGTCTTCACACAGTAGGTACATTGTTAGGAAGAAGCATTGGCAAAAACGTATTATTCCCATAGTTACAATTAGCTGACAACAATGATAAAAGGAGAACACAGATTGTTGTCAGGTTATCCTGTCATTGAAATCCTCCCTAACTGTGATTTTCACTGTTATTTTTCCTTCCTGGCACTACGAATGTCAAGTTGGGTTGACGTAAAAGTCACATACTGGATACATTGTGGATCAATGCCACATATGAAAGTGACCCAAATCTGAATTGAAATTGACTATTCGCACTGTCACCCAAATGACAAATCTATGGAGGAACAGATTGGATTGGAGCCACATTTACCTGCTGTGTGAACACAACACTTTTAACTTTTATTATCCTCGGACACTTGTTTTTGAAAAATCTGTACAACCTGTGAGAAAACATAGAAGTATTTCAAGTATGGATGTTATGCAGATGCCCTATAGCGAACACATGTCTGTCAGGCAACATACGGTCATAGTCCATGCCTGCTGTTACATGTATGAAAACAGTGAGTTGCTGCATGTCTTTGGCAAAAAGGTTTAACACTCATGATCATTTGCATGAACTGTAAGCAGTTAGTCTGATCTACAGACTAAGCTACAACTTGAGGGTTAATCATGCCATCTCAACTTTAACCAGCCAGCACAGAACATGTTTGCATACAACAACTTTGTTTCAAAACAATTGAAACAGGGTTCGTGTCGGCACCTAACCAACCACCCTCACTTGCACACACCAGTCACCAATCTGCACACACCGCTCGCACTCTTCCACAATCACTTCCCTAATCCCAGTTTCCCACTTATTGGTTATTCACTGTGCGCACTTGTTTGTTTATTTACTTTCCCTTACATATTCCTGCAGGTCCTCATCTTCAGCGCTTTGCATTAGCTGAGCCGCGTCATTCTGCTTCCAAACCTGCATCCTGCCACTTGCCGCTGGGCCTACCTAGTTAACCATTAGGTTCTTTGTACCTCACGTCCACAGTTTTATTCTGCAGCGCACTCTGCTAGCTTGCTTTTGTTTCCTCTTCAAAGAAACGTCCTTCTGTCATTCCGTTTGCCCCACACTCCCTTATTCTAGCACCATGACACAACAGATAACTGGGGAAAAAATGAAATCCAACCACTACTGTACTCAGTGACTAGTGTTTATTTTTTCAATAAATCTTAATAGATTTTTCATGTTCGTGTTCGGTTCACTAGTTAAAGCGTATTAAAAAGACTTAGCATCAAGTATTTAGTTGTAATAGTTTTAGCTTATAATAATTTTCCTTCTGGCAACTGATTTGCATAATTAGCATATTTGCAAATTATTATCCTCCTGAATACAGTCTCACTATTTCAATCCAGCACATAAGTGACTTTTTTGCTGTTGTTAAATTATTAGAATAATAAACGTTTTTTTATGATACACATTTGTGTATAATCTCCTTTCCAAAAACCCAACTGGTCCATTTCCTTTGTAACCACAGTCCTAGTGTAATTAGGTCGTCTGTCATATTTTGCATGATCACACATCAAGAAGCAAAGCCGGCGGCAATGTTTGGAAGTGCAGAGGGAACAAAAGTGTTTGTGATGTTGTTGATTGATATGTGGTTTAAAGAGCACGGGAGTTTTGTAGAGCATCGTGTTCTATGAAACATATTTAAGGTTGAACCTGTCACTTAACATACTGTAAATCTTTGTCTGACATCAGTCCTCACATGGAATTACTGAGATTGTACGGTTGCAAAATCCCATTGTGCTGGAGGCATCTAGCCATACTAGCACTAGGTCTTCTGAACGCTGGAGGTGGGGTTCCAGGAGCACTGCTCCGTCTTCACTCTCCACTCTTTGAACATTTGCTGGATCACTTCACGCTTGGAGTTCTGATTCCTCAGGGTTTCCAATGATGCACTGTACCTAACGCTGTACCTAACGCTGTTCACTCTCTCATACTGTTGAGTTTTGATGTGCACTGTATGTCTTATAAAGTGCTGTGCCTTGAGTATAATGAAAGGCTAATAATTTATTCCATACTGGAGTTAAATATGTTTCATGCTATACCTGTAATTTGTTGGAATGGTGACATGTAAAATGTAAAACTATGCACGTTTGTTTACAACATCAGTTATGCATGAGACTGTTACATGTGTGTCAGTGTATTAGTACTGTTAACTGTGTAGTTGTAAACTGTAAACACTTATTTCCAAGTAAAAAAAAGCTATGTTCATCACTCTACAAGATGCTAATCATCTTACGTGTTCTCATTTGGACTGTTGTAATGCTCTGTGCATGGAAGTACTCAAAAATGTATTAGACAGGCTACAGGTTGATCACAGCAAGAGTTGCAATTAATGTATTGTGAAAAGCGCTATACAAATAAATTTGATATGATTTGAATGCTACAGAGAGTGATTAGTGCACATATTTAGTGTCACACTGAATGCATGTTTCATGAATAACATTTTGGGAGGGTTCATTTATCCACAACATCTTGGACAGCCTTATACGTATGCTTAGGAACTGTTCCATTAATCTGAATGTCCAAGCTAGACACTGAAATATCCAGTATAAAATATTGGTTCATCTTGCAGTCAAATTATTGGGTTGCATTATGTGTTGCTTTGCCTGCATGTGATGCAAATAACGCCCATCAACCACATTTTTCACAGTCACAATGTTTTTTCTGCTTCCTTTTTGCAAAATGGCATTTGCAAGTCTAGATGTCCAGGATGTTTATGAATTCTAAAGTGAGCTTTCATCAGGGGCCTCTTCCCAGTAGTCTGTTGGCATGGTTGTGCAGTCGCACTGTTGATCTGGAGACTTAGTAACCCTGATATACAAACAAGCAATGCAGCTTCCTGTGATCCATGGGTTATTTTCTGACTCTTTAGGTATGCTCCTGACAGCGCACACATAATTAACATATTAATATGTAAATGTTTTAATGTGTTTGCACTAAATCTCTCTGAAGTAAAAGAAGTAAAAGCAGAAAATAATAAAATACTGAAACTTCCATTGCACATTTAACAGTGTGTGGTTTTATTTGAAGATTAGGACTATATACACATAAATATAGACAACTAGAAGAAAAAATATATTTTAAAGCTGAACTAATCAAGTATCAGGCCAGTCTCAGAACAGTAACAACTAAGACCAGTACAGATGTGCCCATCAGAGGGACAGTTGCTGACTTCATTCGAGAACCTTTAATGACATTAATTAATAATATGTAATTATTCATTTACTTTTGCTTGCAGCTGTTGAATGCATTGCCATAAGCTTCAGCAGATACTCCCAGGCCTGCAAGCATCTGAGGCAGGTGCTGTTGGTAACCAGCTTTGAGCTGTTGGTGTCTGACTCACATATTACAATCTTTTGGTGATGTGTTAGCCATGCTTTGTTTACTTAAGCACAACATGCCTTTAACCTCAACAGAGACGGTGTAACCATAGTAATGATGATTGTGCCCCCCCAAGTGTAAAGTCATAGAAATTGTCATATTGCATTTCACCTTCTTTGAATCTGCGAACAGCCATGGCAACGTTCTCCAAGGAAACAGAGATACCTGAAGGCTTTACTCCCACACCAGCATTACTCAGGTGTGGTGAAGCTGCCTCAACTTTAATCAAAATACACAGCAAATGTGAATAAGTGACATAAAAGTGGCATCTGTTTATCTTTTTTTTCCGCCATGTCACGTTTAAACAAAACTGAACACTCCAACGGTCTTGCTCCTTGAGTTTCTACAGCCATACTTGTTTTTATCTGTCAACAACTGATAACATGAGAAAGAAATAAAAAAAAACAATTCCAGAAGGCTCCAAAAAAACCCCACTAATTCCTTTCTGTCAGTCTCAAAAACACCAGTGACACTAGCTACTTCAAGCTGTGATTGATTTGATAAATGCCCAATGTATATCAGCAAAGGAAAGAGGTTTTTGACCGGAGGGGGGCTGGGGGTGTCGAGTGCCTCCCATGGCCCCCACTGCCAGAGGGCAGCTCACTCCTCTGCTGACAAGTTCTGCAGACATTGCTTGTCGATCCTGAAGAGATGCCAGCCCTCTGCCAGAGAGAGGTCCAGGGCTCCGCGCCGCTTATAGAAGTCGATTGAAGCCTCGTTGCACTGGGCCACAACAAAGTGCATACTGTTGCAGCCACTCTCAAGAGCCATCTGTGGTGTACAGTACAAATAGAGCCATTTAAATCTAATCGGATGGTGAGTATGCACAATAGATGATGAGTATGTACGATAGATGATGAGTATGCATGACAGATGGTGAGTAAGTACGATAGATGGTGAGTATGTACCATAGATGGTGAGTATGCATGACTGATGGTGAGTATGTACGATAGATGGTGAGTATGTATGATAGATGGTGAGTATGTACAATAGATGGTGAGTATGTACGATACGCAAAAAAGTGTATCAGTAATTACCGTACTGAGGTTTTTCAGGATTTCAGATCCAATTCCTAAACCTACAGAGATGGAAGTATTTTAGAGGATTTCAGATATACTTCCCACCTCACAAGATAATTTCATTCCCAACAAAAACTTACACCTGTATTCTTTCATCACATAGAAGTCCTCAAGATAGAGCAGCTTTCCGATCCATGGATCATAAGTGAAGTAGTACATAGCAAAACCAATCACAGAATAACCTGCAAATTCAAAGAATTTTGAAATGTATGTTTTTAAACTTTGGTGTACTTTGGTCACACACACACACACACACACACACACACACATTCCCTTACCCTCCACTTTCTGGTGCTCAGCAGGAACTTCAGCAACAATGCAGTGGTAGAAGGGGTGATCTCCAAATCCATCCTTAAGAAGATCTGGACGCGGGATGAAATGGTTGGATGTCATGCCATTACTTGGTCCAATATCTTGGACTTTGGAATATGATGTGCTTCTTGCCATTGCACTCATTAGACCGACTCACCTTTCTCAGTCAGAATTACTTGATCTTCCTTTTCCACAATCTTAGCAAGTTCCTGTAAATATTGTGCATTTAAAGTCATTTAACTCATTTTTTTATATTTTTCAGTAGGCTGATGTAACTCAGTACACTCCTGGTAGTATAAAGAGGCAAGAGAAAAGAGAAGAAGAAACTGACTTCAGACAAAAGACAGGAGATTAGGTGCCACGAATGGATGCAACTAAACTTCAAAGGAATACTGCATAAAACAACAGCAGATTTAAAGTTCGATAACGTAGTTATAACGTTATGAATAGACGCGCACACATTCCCGCTATAATGACACATGTATTTATTATTTAAAATAATAATAAAAAGGTTAAAAGTTCTACCTTTATGAGTCGCAGTATGTCAGATACATCTTCTGGCTGTGCTTTACGCAACTTAAAATGTTGCATTTTCTCTTTTTTTCTTTTCTCACTAGTCCTCTATAAGTGAAGCGAAGCAGACGATGTTTCTTCATTCGCCTCCCAGAGGTTCACCTTCTGCAGTGAGTCTACAGTCCTCAACCTGTTGTAAGGGGTTCACATTCAGCTCAACTGTCTGTTTTCCACAGCTGCAAAATTTTCCTTCGCTAAGGCAGTATTTGGTCTTGTGGGCGGGCTGTTACCGTAAAAATATTGTATTTCTGACCAATAGAAATCAGCAATAGGTAAAAACGTCACGACGTGACACTTTTTCACAACGGCCATGCAGCTGATGTTGGAATTGAAAAGATGTAACTGCTGCACTGTTGACTAACTTCGATCTTTAGGGTGTCATGTAGCCTAGCTTACTTAGACAACGTCAGATCATCTGTGGGCAGATCCTTAAAACACATTGTAGTAATCCATTGACTGAAACAAATCTATATTTTTAGATTACAGTTAATGTCAAATTTTCATTTGAAATATTTGAGGTAGGTCTAACCCCCCCCCCGAAAACTTTAGTATTGATAGGAAGTATGCAGCAACAGTGTAAAAAACACGACGACACCAATATGCATTAATACACTACAAATACTAAACATAAGTTAAGAAACATCACAAATAAATACAAAAAATACATAAATCCATTGTCAGGTCGTTTTTAACAGGTCATTTTTTGTACTGCCTAGTTTTTATTTCAAATTTGCTAAATTCAACTTTAGAATGATTACACTTACATATGTGAAAAGGAAATTTGATATAATCTAACAATTTAATATTATTTTGCCTTTACTGCTTTTATGATTATCAAACCACATAAGTAACAGATGACACTGCAGTATAATTTTCGAACCTTACAAATAATTTGTCTGTAGGAAATGCCGCTTTGTAACAGCATGAACAGTCGTTTTGACGCTATGGCCATATAGAATAGTTATTACGGTATAAGTTGTTCACGGCTACCAGGAAGGGGCTTTGACTCTCCTGTCGAGCAAGGGAAGTCTTAACCCGAGTTTATTTGCTGGATAAATCGGTCTAGTCCTCTCGTAGTTTGTATTAAAGAATACAAGACGCCGACATGTTTTCACCTAGGTGAGAGATGGAGCTTTATTCTTTCATCGGTGTGTGACAGCTCCGTGATATATAAATAGAATTTACTGACATGGTAAATTATTAGCCAGATAGCTAACTAGGTACCCGGTTCCAACATGTGGGATTTGTTTTGTTTAAGTGTGTGTGTGTGTGTGTGTGTGTGTGTGTGTGTGTGTGTGTGTGTGTGTGTGTGTGTGTGTGTGTGTGTGCGCGTGCGTGCGTGCGTGAGTGTGTGTGGACTGGAGCGAGCGAGCGTGATTTGCCGTCTGATGCCAAGTTGAAAATAGCGACAAAATTTTCAGCCATTTATTATAAGGCTACTTCGAATGAAAGTAAACGGTCCCCTCATGTTTGTTTTTTCACTCACCTTTAGGGTCCTGAAGCCAGCTGCGTGTTTGATGTCCAGGGCGTTCCCTGTGGGGTCAGCCTCCCTTCACGGGAGGACTCCTGATATGTCTGAAGGTAGCTGACACACTAATCATGAAAACGCACACATGTCTGCTAACCAGCTATGTGTAGCTGCACCCTTCCAGATAATAGAATACATTTAGTTGACTTTTGATTTTGTTAGATAAAAGTTTTAGAAATACTAAGTGCTGAGTTTAATACATGCTGAGTTTAATACATGATGTTCAGTAATTGTGAGGGAGCTAAAATAAGAACCCTGCATAAACTATAATGATGATCACTGCAGAGTATTTTAAAACCATTGGAGTATATTGCAACTTTATAAAGATATTTTTAAATTAGGGGTTGTTAAATTGTTATGGGTAGAGCAGGAGCACAGTGTTGCATTTTCCTGATCTCACATCCCAGGTTCACATTTATTTAACATACAAATCAAATCGGGTGTGAACTGTACAAAGGAGCCCTGTTTCAAGGCAAGCGATTGTAAAATTGACTATTGCTTTTATCAAAGTAGGTCTTGACTCAGTTGTGTGTCCCTACAGGAAACCTTGTGACCAATGGTGTGTTGGTAAAATAATCTTGCGTTCTTCTTTGCAGTAGCATAAAGCTGCAGCCCCACACAATAAGCCTGAGTGGGCAAACCCCTGTGCTGGCCTAACAGAGGTGTCACATAATCCACATAACAGACATGATTGACTTAATCAATTTGTAAAAATTGTTATTAATGAATTGTCATTTTTCAAATCTTTTTCATCAATGGACATTTTCTTGCATGGCAAGCACTTCCATCCAACACGGGGTCCACTCAGGGCCTTGATTGTAGGTACTGCAGTTGGATACATCTTGCTTTTTGACCTTAATTAACCCCGGAGACACAAGAACAACTAAAGCTACATGACTCCTCTTTGCACATATGGCTTAATTAACAAATTAATCCTCCTTTTAATCTTTCTTATATTTCTAAACCCCCAGAATGCTCTGCAGCGGGTGGCTTTAGAAGGCTTTAGAACCCTAAACGTTCGTTGCGGGTGACTTTTCTTACCTGTATCTCGAGCTCTGCAAGTTCAAAAGCATTACATTAGCCTAAACATTCAATATACATATAGATACATATATATTTTTTCCCATTTTTGTTGACATGAATGTTGTTATTGGTCACATTCCATGTTATTGGGTCATATGATCCCAATAGTGAGAATAGTTTGTATTGTCCATTGTCCCACACTGTATTTGAAGAGGAAATAACTTTAATATTGGTATCTCCAACTCTCAGCTCTAATTTTTTCAGTAGACATTAGCGAATGGTTATTAGGCCCAGCACACAATATTCCACTCTCTCGGCATCCATGACGCGCTGCTTGAGACGCTGTGAAGCAACATGGCCTGCAGCAAGCTCACAGCACCCTAGTTCCCAGTTAGATTCTGATTCTTCTGATTCTGCTTCCTTTTCTTTATACAGTTCGCAATAGGCTGAGGCAGATCGTGGGAGCGTCAACCAACTGGAAGTATGCCATTGTCAGCCTCTGAGAAACATTATGCATTTTCATATCATATGGTTCTCACAAAAACTGCTTTTAATGTATGACCACAGTCACTAATAAGCTGCGATGGTTAATGGGCTGTCTGTTTTCAATAGTTTGAAATTGACTGAGTGAATGATAGGTAGAAATTATAATTGCATGCTGGATTTTCGTATTTTCCACCCGGCAGAGACCATCAGCAGGCCATGGAGGAGAGGGCGTTGCTGAGTAAACACCTCGCTAGCAGTCAAGACCAGCTGCCCGCCAAAACAATGAAGGAGAGTGAGATTGAAGTACATCTTCCTCTGGGTACACAGCCCTCACTCAGGGAGAAGTACCTGAACTACCACAACAGTGTCAGGTACTACCAGTACATACATGTACAATATATAATATATAATCCAGATTAGAATTTCTTTATTCATCGTTAGTGTTTGAAACTGTGTTTTATTATTGTATGTATATATTTGTGAGTTGGCATTTTAGATCTTTATCAGGTGTGTAAAATGTCATGTGCAGTATTTCCAGTTTGTGTAGTTTGCGCTGATATTTTATGCTGAATATGCTGAATTTATGCTGAACCAGTCTGTAAATGTAAGCACTTTTTCCCCCGCAATAGATTTGGCCGGATTTTGGAGGACCTTGACAGTTTAGCAGGTAAACTTGGACAAGGTCACTAAACATGAAGTCAGGATTATGAAGTGACTGTTTCAACATCACCCAGTAACTCATCTTTCCACAGTGCTCATTTGTTACTCCCACACGTTTAATAAGGAGCTGCAGAGATCTCCACTGTCCATCGTCACAGCCCTGGTGGACAAGATCGGTGTGTGATTGTGCATGTATGGTTATGTTTATTGTTGTTGGTGTTGTTTGTTGTTGTTATCATCATCTTGATGTAGATGTTAACTTGTGATCGTTTCCTAGACATGAGAAAGAACATAGTCTACCCGGATTGTGACATCAAGTTCACGGGTCATGTGACATGGGTGGGCAAGAGCTCTATTGAAGCTAAAATGCACATGTCACAGGTACTTTTGCAACCTTACTGAAATATTTCCACACATCCCACAATCCTTGAAAACTCTTAAAACGTTTCAAAGAAAAATCTGGATGCATGAGGGTTTAATGACCATTAAAGATTATTATCAGATTATTTCTTTGTTGCCTCGTGTGTGTCTGCAGCCCTTTGTGGTTTTATGCACACTGAGCATTTTGTGCCTCTTTAAACTGGTGTTATGTGAAATTGTGT
Source organism: Brachyhypopomus gauderio (assembly GCF_052324685.1). Lineage (NCBI taxonomy): Eukaryota > Metazoa > Chordata > Actinopteri > Gymnotiformes > Hypopomidae > Brachyhypopomus > Brachyhypopomus gauderio. The sequence goes on from NC_135217.1 coordinate 33,516,221, forward strand.
CCACAGATGCATGACGGAGCCTATACGCCCGTGTTGGATGCAACGTTTGTGATGGTAGCCCGAGATCCGCAAAACAAAAGGTATAAAAACAGCAGAGGCTGATGGATTTACCTCACAGATTAGATTACATCTCCCGGGTGTCCTGGGAACGCCTCGGTTTCCCCCCAGAAGAGGAAGAGGAGGGTGTGGAGAGGGAAACCTGGGCCTTGGTGCTCAAGCCACTGCTCCCTCGACCCGGACCCGGTTAAGCAGATGTAAATGGATGGATGGATTCGTCAGTTGAATGGGTATTGATGTGAGCCACTCTCTCTAACTTTAGGGCAGCTTTTGTAAACCCACTGAAACTGGAGGGCCCAGAGGAAGAGAAGCTTTTCCAGCAAGGAGAGAGTAAGTGCTCGATCAATGTGACTTTGATATGTACAATTTAAAATGGTTTTTATTGATCCTATTTGAGTATCCAAAAATCATGTTTTGTGGACAGTTAACAAGAAGAGGCGCGTGGAGCTGAGTACAGCCTCCTTACTGAAGGTGGCACCTACCGCTGATGAGAGGAACATCGTTCACAGTCTGTTCCTTAACACGCTGGACACAAAGTAAAATACACACATAAACTCAGACATAGACACACACACTCCTCAAACCACTTTAATAAAAATGTGGATTTTTGGTCCCTTCATGGTCTAGGGGACCATAAAACGAGATTTTGTCATACTGCTCACGCATGTTTCCTATTTAGGACCGTCAGCTTCCGGAGTCGAATCCTCCCCCCCAACTCCGTGTGGATGGAAGACGCTAAAATGAAGGGCCTGGAGATTTGCCACCCGGAGGTAAGATGAAACCCACCAGAGGGAATAAAATTAGAGCTTTGAAAAGGTTGCTTGAACGTTGAAATGTTTGGGTGTGTGTGGTGCTGTGTCCACACAACAGGAAAGGAACATCTTCAATCGGATATTCGGTGGCTTTCTGATGAGGAAGGCCTACGAACTTGGCTGGGCCAATGCCTGTGCATTTGCGTAAGGCATCATACCCATTTTTCATTGGCTATGTTCTAGACAGCTGTTATATTAACAGCATTTGGCGTATCATTCATAGTCACTTGCCTATTTATGAGTATGTGTGTTCCCTAAAAATTAAACCCACATCTTTGGTGGTGCTAGTGTCATGCTCTGCCTTGTGAACTACAGGAGCCATACAGTGTATTTATATATGCTTGTATTGCTGCTGTCATTGCAGAGGTAGTAGGCCGGTTCTGGTATCTGTGGATGACATCATGTTTCAGAAGCCAGTAGAGATTGGCTCCCTGCTGTTGCTGTCTTCACAGGTAGCTAATGACCTAAACCTAGCAAAGATAATGTGTGTTTATAATGCCCTCAGTGCATTCACACTGAATTGATGGTCCCTGATGTTTTTTAACAGGTCAGTTACACTGAGGCGAATCACATCCAGGTCAGGGTGCACACCGAGGTGCTTGACCCCTTGACTAAACAGCACAACACCACCAACGTCTTTCACTACACGTTCCAAGTTGAGAAGGACGTTCCTGCTGTTGTTCCACAGAGTTATGGAGGTATGGAGTTGTTTTCTCTGAATGTTTTAGGATTCCCAAAGTAATATAATGCATATCGTATTTATATATATTTTTAATATATTTTTGTTCCCTTAGAGTCCATGCTCTACTTGGATGGGAAAAGGCACTTTGATGAGACAATGAAAGGCCAGTGAAGACTAAGGGCCTGTTTTTGTGACATCCAAAAAGATTCATGCTAAGGTCTTGCAAAGCAGTATTGTACACTTTTATATTACATGAAAACCTTGTAGCTTCATGTATCTGATATATTTACAGATACTGAAAGTTGACAGTCTTTGGAAAGTTGCGTAAGTCTGGGAGCTGAAACGTCAAGTCCTTAAAATTATTGAGACAGTGTAAAAACCCATAAGGTCTTTTTCCATTGCTAACTTATTTATATGTTCATATTCATAAGTTTCAGAGAGGAGGTTTTTGATGTTTTCTAAGAAAACTTGTAATGTCTTTTGTGCGAAATTATTGAGATGTGTATGCATATTGGTTATTGCTTTTAACACATTCTTAAAACTGCAGATAAAGACACTACAAAACCAGAAGGTTAAGACTACACTATTGTTTACAGTATGTTACAAAACTCAAATAGTTTTGTGTTTTACATCATCAGATGTTTGCTAAAAAAGACCCTCCATCTTTTTCAAGTTACTTGCTCTGATGGAATATGGTGTAGTCCATGATACACTTTATCTACTGGTTTGCTGGATCCATTGTTGCTGTTTAAACGGAGGGTAAACTTTCACCATTTGCACATTGTTCAGCTCTGAGTGGCAGCATGGGAAACCTCCATGGGTTTGTGAGCAAGTACCAAGTGGTGTGTGAACAACAGGGTATTCATAATTACACTGTTTGATCCAGCAGCTTGACATTTGAGTCAGTTTGATAATAAGTAGTCATGTTCCACCTAATTTTAGTCCATGCCTTTCCCATAATACTGTTGAGGGCAAACAGAAAGCATCTTTGCTTGATGGGAAGCCAGAAGACATTCCAGAAGTTATTAAGCAGAGGTCTGAGAACTCCTCTGGATATACTGGAAACAAGAATACACTAGAATTAACATCCTGCAAATTTATGAATTCAGTGATGCAACTGTGCATCATGGACCACACCAAGAGCGAGTTCTCATTTCAGCCAAAGAAAATCTTAATGTGCATTCACTATCCAAATGTAGTATATACCAAGTTGAGCCTAGAGAATCTGAACCAAAATTAAGCAGAGAAAGTTATCAAACATTTTCAGTCAAAGACCAGCTGTTCCAAACCGGGTGCACAACTACGTATAACGAATGTAAGCCTTGTTTTGCATGCATGCTTGACAGCTTTATTAAAAATAAAGTTACGTTTAAAGTGAATTTCCTTATTTGAGACCAGTTTTTGATGTGGTTATTGGTATGAACATAAAACAAGCATTAACTGAATTGTCCAGTCCTGAATCATTATTCAAGCATTATTGAGATGTCACGGTTTCGGTGGCTACATTTTTCAAGCTTCTGTGAAGGGCAGACTAATTTTTTTTAAGGTAAACTAATTACCTTGTCGTTTTTCAGTAAATTATATTAACATGTGAATTACTTCACAAAATAAAAGTTAGAAACAAAATAAAAGTTTTGACAGGGTGTAAAAGAGGACTTTTTCATCAGTACATGGCAACCTAATTAGTCTCGCGGTATTTCGGCAGGGATAGTTCAGCACAGTATGGCAGCCGTAGCCTTCACGCACTGTCGAAGAGGGCTGTTTCAAGCTTTGGCCAGTGGACCAGTCCGTGTTTTTTCACCGAATTTTGTCAATGGTCAGTAAAAGTGAACTCAGGTCTTCAGCATAATGTAAAAGTCTGTATTAACCATGTAAAAAGCCGCCAGGTTGGGGGGTGTGGCGTAGACAGGCCGCTCGGGCATGTTGGTGTTGTGAAGTTCAGCCTTGATCTTTAAGCTTCTACACCGTGTAGTCGTAGCGATGTTTCCAAACTTCTGCGTCTTACACGGAGTCGTTGAGGTGCCGCGGCTCACGTCGCAGTATCGCTATAAATAACGTTATCAAACCAAATCGATCAAGTTCAAACTCGATCAAGTTCATCTGGTCTGTGCTGTGTGAAGCTGCATTTACATCTCCACACGTCCTAACACGGTTAATGTGATATGCGTGTCATTTTGTAACAATTTTGTAAGAAATGTAAACGTATTATAAAACTGTCATTATTTTGCAGGGGTCAGACGCAAGTCTGGTGTACAGTATATATCACGTCCAGACTTACCAAAGCTTGCCTATCGCAAGGTGAAAGGGAAGAGTCCTGGTGTGGTGTTTCTGCCTGGCTATGGGTCTAATATGAGTGGAGAAAAGGCCCAAGCTCTGGAGGACTTCTGCAGGTCTTTAGGACATTCCTGTCTGAGGTATCCTAAGCCAACTTGATGGATTTGTGCTGCAGAAAAGCTTTGGTGTTGATCTCTTACCATCCACATTTCTTATTCAAACATGTTCGTTATTTATAGTGATACACACGATACATAAACGGATGTTGGTGGTGCAGAATGTTTAACCAGTTTGTGGTGTTGTACAGGTTTGATTACACGGGCCATGGCGCTTCGGAAGGTGTCTTTTCAGAAGGAACTATAGGAACCTGGAAAAAGGACGTCCTCTTTATGTTGGATGAAGTTGCTGAAGGACCACAGGTGAGATTCAATAATTATCCCTGTGAATGTGTGTTCTGTTGTTGACGAGAAACGCAACAGTGCCAATGGCCACTAGATGTCGCTGCTATCACGTAAATAATATGAGCTTACTTTACAGGACCGATGAACTATAGGATTAAATGTACACGCATTTTAGAAATGATTTATTTGGTGCGGTTACCTTTACTTTTTCTGATTTTTTTAAACTAGGTTTGTTGTTTTTATTATTTGTATATTTTTGCATTTATAATATTCATTCATTCATGTGGTAGTGATAGTTTTATTCTCAGTCTAATAGCACTCTCCTCTGTAACACAGTTCATTCAGCTTTGAAAAGCTATGTTACTATGTTAAACATGAACTATGTTGGTACTGTTTCCTTCTCCATGATCTGTAGATTCTCGTCGGCTCCAGTATGGGTGGCTGGCTAATGCTGCTCGCGGCTATTTCTCGACCGGAGAAGACGAAAGCTTTGGTGGGCATCTCCACGGCAGCTGATTATTTTGTTACAGCATTTAAGTCTCTTCCAATACAGGTGAGGAGCATTTAGAATATGGATGTTTAACTCTGGAGCTTCAATCTTTCTCCCAGTCCTGGATTTTGTAATCATTTGTGTTTTAGTTGAATGTTTAGCGTCACATTTACATTTTACATTTACATTTACATTTACGGTATTTAGCAGACGCTCTTACCCAGAGCGACTTACAAAGTGCTTTGCTTCTGATCACAGAATACATTCTAGGAAATAGTACAAATAGGCCAGAATTCAAGACACCATTGAGTCAGACTACTACTAAACTACAGGAGTCAGTATCATTACCTAGTGTTTTGCAAGTTAGACATTTGCCTAGAAGCACAAATAACCATAAACAGACATACAATTTAAGAACAACGGCAAGTGGTATCAGCTGAATTAGTGCTCTGGTAAGAACTCAACAAACAGGTGAGTCTTCAGTCTACGCTTGAAGATAGTAATAGACTCTGCAGTCCTAGCAGCTAATGGAAGATCGTTCCACCATCTTGGAGCCAGGACGGAGAATAGTCTGGAGCTTTGTCTTCCATGAGATTTTAAGCATGGAGTTTCAAGTCGAGCCAAGCTTGAGGTTCTAAGTGTTCGCTGTACAGATCGGCTTTTTACCATGGACATCATGTAGGGAGGGGCCAGTCCATTTTTGGCTTTGTAAGCAAGCATCAAGGTTTTATATCTGATGCGTGCCGCTACTGGAAGCCAGTGAAGAGAGCGTAGTAGAGGAATCACTTTTAGACAGAGGAGTCACCTTTTGACCAGTTTGTCGTCATGCACAATTTGTACATAAAGAGAGGACGTAAAATCTCTAGATCCTATATCTTGAAGGTTGTGATTTGAATAATACATTTACAAACCCCAGATATGAATTTTGCATTAGAGGCCTGGAGGGCCGTCTGGTTTAGAGCAGAGCATGCATGGCATTTCACGGCCTCCAAAGACATTATAGACATGTAGCATCGATCATGTGATTTCAGTATAATTGAGGATTGTGATCTTGCATTCTCTTTAAGTCGAGGAAGGAGTTTGAAGATAAAGGCACGTGGGCGATCCCCACGAAAAGTAACGAGGAGGGCTTCTACACCGTGAGCCTGGACTTCCTGCGTGAGGCGGAGAACCACTGCATCCTTCACAGCCCGATCCCCATCACCTGCCCCGTGCGTCTCATCCACGGCCTGAAGGACGAGGACGTTCCCTGGCACGTCTCCATGCAGGTGGCCGAGCGCGTGCTCAGCCCCGACGTCGACGTCATCCTCCGACGTCACGGCCAGCACCGCATGGCCGAGAAGGATGACATCAAGCTCATCGTGTACACCATCGATGACCTCATTGACAAGCTGACCACCTTGGCATGAGCTGTAGAGGAACGCCCACTGGTCCCGTCAGCCACACCTAGCCTCTCCTGCCAAACTCCCCTCTGCCTTTTTAACGTTTGCAAAGGCGACGAACGAGAGGACGGAAGGAGTGTGGAGACTTCTGGAGAGAACAAGGAAGCACCAAACCTTAAAGCCTGAACCCTTAGTGCCTTCCCAGTGTTTTTTCTACCTGTTTATTATTGAGTTCTTTATAAGATCAGCCTTCTGATTATGCTGCTTCTCTTTTGACAAAATTCTTGTGTTACCACAGTCTGTTGGGCTCCTGTACCTATATTAAGGAAATAAAGTTTGTTTGTATCGGTCACTTTAAGCTTTTCTGGCACTTTCTGAAGATTTATAAACGGGTTATATACATTTCAAAGCCGTTGGATTCCCCCTGTGCTCACAGTAATGCGTGTGTCAGAGTTGACCCTTTGATTTGATCTACCCACTCCTCTCTGATTGTTTGCTAGAAGTATTGAGCCGTTTGCTCCAGGAAGCACTTGGTTGTTTATTAACGTGTGATTAGGGTGGACAGGCCGTAGCTAGTGCTCACTCTTCCAACTGTGACTCTGCTGATATTACACTCTTAACTACCGGAATGACCTTTCAGCCACTCGATGGTGGAAGACCATCAAGTCGGCTCTAAATTAGAACGGGCTTAATGCCACAACACATATGTCCTATTAAACTGGTCATTCAGTACATAGGAGCATTGTAGCATGCATAACGTATTGAGGAAGTAAATACCATTTAGTCTTTAACAAATCTTTACATGATTTGTTCTAAATCGCAAAGAAGGTAATATAAGGAGAGATGTGAGCTTTCTCCGAAATGGTAATTTTGATTAATAAAATCATATAAAACATTTTTTTCACCATCCATTCTTGTATTCTATGTTATGGTGATGTGTAGAGGATGCAGTCTCTGTCTACAACACTAATGTGCATAATCTAATTGGGATAGAGTCTGGCTCACAGTTGATGCTGGTGAACATTAGAATCGACTCGTGTGTGTGTGTGTGTTTGTCGTTTCCATGCATGAAATTCACATGCATGAAATTCACAAATAACAATATATTTACGATTTATAGACTAAATAAAATAATATCGTCTATAGAACTTTATGTTCACCATTTGTTGTATGTTATTAAACAATAAACATATAAAAGGCTTTAATGTAAGCATAGACTCAATAACAGCGAAGTCAGTCTGTCGTCCTGTCGCACTGGCATGTGGGGTCTGAAGAGACCTCCTCGTGACGACTGCCTATATAACGGGTGTCGCACCATACCGGACACCGCGTCCGAGCCGTGCCCCACCCCTAGCTGCATGGATGCTCCACTCCAGCATCTTCAAGCAGCGCCCACAGGAAGGAACTGACAGAGCGCTCGAGCGAAGGAAGGCATCAATCGCATGTATTAGAGGTAAGTGTCCCGCGCGCTTATTCTCTATTTCTTCATTTAACGTCAGTGTTAACTTTGGGCACGTAGCCAGATAACCTTCAGTACAAACTTATATTGACTTGCAATCCTGATTTTTACGATTCATGCATGTATGTGTATATACATATTAATAATAATCTGTTTCTTTATTAGTCCTTATTACAAAAAATGAATGCACGAATGCGCGGCTGGTTTTCTGCTGTGTCTACATCGGTACGATTTAAGTCACGATAGAAATAGAGGATTCAGCCACACCCCTGACATACCAAAGCCAGTTCAGCCCTCTGAGAAAATGATTTAAAATGACAAAACAGCGATATTTATTGTGTCCTAATTTAATTTTCAAAATATATATATTTATCCAAAATTAATATTGAGTACTGTAGCCCAATAAAAGATTTGCTCAAATAAGTTTGGTTTTAGAAACAGCTTTTGGGGCGAGTTTATGTCTGTGAATTACTGTTAGGTTTGCTTCTTCTGACGTAGATTACTTGAGAGTAAGGAAAGACGTGGAGAGATCATGGCAAACCGAGGCCCCAGTTATGGCCTGAGCAGAGAGGTACAGGAAAAGATCGAACAGAAGTATGATCCTGAGTTGGAGACTCGTCTGATGGACTGGATCGCTGCTCAGTGTGGTGGAAATCTGGAGAGACCACAACCAGGGAGGGAGAACTTCCAGAAGTGGCTGATGGACGGCACAGTGAGTTCTCCGAGATGGTTTTGCTGAAGATCCCTACCTGTTGGTGGAAGTATTTGTGAATGAGACGAAAGTTGATCATCTGTGGGCTCTTTTTCTTTTATCAATCAACACCTTCTTTCTCCTTTTCCCTCTACTGCATCTTCTGCTGATCTTTCTCAGATCCTCTGCAGGCTAATTAACAGTCTGTACCCACGTGGTAAAGAGCCCATTAAGAAGATCCAGGAGACTCCGATGGCCTTTAAGCAGATGGAAAAGATCTCACAGTTCCTCCAGGCAGCTGAGGGATATGGGGTCATTACCACAGACATCTTTCAAACTGTAGATTTATGGGAAGGTAAGTTATCATCTAATGACGTGGTGGACGTGTGCTCCTGGTTGAGCCTACAGAGCTAATAGATGCTAATAGAAAGATCATGCGTTTGATTCCAAGATAGTGAATGTACTCTCATCCTGATAAATATGTAAGTCCATCAGATAAGGCCAACTGTCATAAATGTATGTGCCTGCAATTTTGAAAAATGTTGAATTAATTGGCAATAGGTGTGGAAACTTCTATGTAAGCATCCTACACCTTTACAATATTTGTTGGTCTCCTTGGGAACAGGGAAAGACATGGCTGCCGTTCAACGGACCCTAATGGCCCTGGGCAGCTTGGCTCTCACGAAGGACGACGGACAGTACCGTGGCAACCGAGACTGGTTCCACAGGTGAGTGACACCATTCCACTGAGCATGGTGTCAGGATAATCTAACCAACGATGATAAACCCAGTCTTGCTGAACATGCGAGAGGGCTTGTCCACCTCACACCCAGCCCTGTGTCCCCCCCACACACAGGAAGTCCCAGTCCAACCGGCGGGAGTTTTCCGAGGAGCAGCTGCGTCAGGGACAGAACCTGATCAGCCTGCAGATGGGGAGCAACCGTGGAGCGTCCCAGGCCGGCATGACCGGGTATGGCATGCACCGTCAGATCCTGTAAAACCAGCCTGATTGGCCGGCGAGCTGCCACACACACCCAGAGGACCTTAATCCCCGCCCCCCAAGCCCGTCACTGAGCAGAACCTACTTCTCTGACCTCAGTTGCCCCAGAATGATGTCAGGTGTCGGGACGTAGAGCACTTTCACTGTCAGAGGCCAAGTATGTAGACATTAAAAACCTTTCAAAACCACCTTGAGATTCCATGTCTAAAACTAACCAGTGAAACATTTGCATGATTAATGAGTGATTTTATTTTAACTGCAGTGTTACTTATACGTTTTGTTTTTGATGAAAGAAAACAATATGTAGCTTACAAATAGCTACATGCATCTGAGTGGTTTTCATTCATGTAGTTTGGTGATGACAGCTGCCTTTATCTATGTAAGCGCTTAATACTAAATGTTGTTATTCTTTGTTCAAAGATGTACACCATACAACAGCTTCATGGTTGAAAACATACATACATTTTCCTTTCAGTCCTGTACAACCTGTGAATGGTAATCTGTATTCAACTCTTCAAAGTGTTATGTCATAAAAAATGTGACAATATGGGAAGTGTTATGGGAAACTGTAACTGGACTTACAATATGTATTCATCTTGCTCATTTGCAATGTTTGTGAGTGTTTAAAATCATGTTTTATGTGTTGATCCTTTATTTTGTTTTTTTTTTTTTTTTTGGTTTGGTTAAACTGTTGAATAAATGAATACACTATCTTAAAAGACAATTTAGTATCACAGCGTTCTTCTTAATTAGAAAGAAATGTGTGTTTCTTAATTACAAAACAGTTTTCTGTTTATAGACATGGCATATAGGTGGAAAAGGTTACTAATAGACCAAAGAAAAATATGGGGTCAAGTGTTATATATGGGTTCATGGTGACACATTTAATTACATTGCTCAGTGCCACTCAAATGGAAATTAATTAAAATAGTAAAGCATGCATGAATACTCCCCAAGATCCTAATCCATGTCAAGCACTGATCAATGTGCTATACCAAGACCTAAACACTTCATCATTAGCTTTGTGCTGGAGGTTAAATTACATTGTGCCCCACCAGGTTGTTGGGCACTGAAGTGAATGGCAAAAACATTCCTAGTTGATCATTATCTAAATAAAAAACCTGCTTTAACAAAGAAAACACAGCTGATGTGTAACAAATATGCTTCAAATAAGTAACTTGTGTAACTGCGGTCTGACCAATAGAGTTTCTCTAAAGTGCCATATAATTACCAGATTCAAGATAGTTTGACATCTCAGCATATTTTTAAGGCCTTTATTCTGATCTGGTTCTCTGCTCTGTAACCTGCATGTTCTGATCATGTTGTTTGCCAGGTCTTTAGTCATGCTCCTCTTAGCGGATATGTCCCATTCCACAGAGCAGGACGGTTCTGGAAAGAAGGAGGGCTGTCTGTCTGGACACCCCGGAATACCAGGAAACCCTGGACACAACGGAGTTCCTGGACGTGATGGACGTGATGGAGCCAAAGGTGACAAGGGGGATTCAGGTGAGACAAACACAGTTTGTCATCTTTAGATAGTTGTGTTAGCATGCAGTAGAAAACTACAATGCAAGATGTATATATTGGTCAAAGAGTTTCACTGAATTTATTTACATATCATGGTTAAGATATACAAAGTCTTACAAAGATACACAAGGTCTTGTCCACTCACAGTCAGTAAGTACAATGTTGTATAAAAAAAGTTACATATTCCACTTTCATATGACAGTGCTGCATTCTGATGTTGATATGAAACCAAAGGCTTGAATGGAAAGCAAAAGACATTAACAGCCCAATTGGGTTTTTTATCTCTCCAAAGGTGCTATTGGGACATGCAGAGAAGCAGGAAAGGAAGGATCTAAAGGAGATAAAGGAGAACCTGGTGACATTTTTATATGTTTTCTGCTAACCAAAATGTATCCCCCCTCTCACCTGTTCCTTTAATATTAGGTTGTTTTATACAACCTACTTGCAAACATCCCATCTGTGATCATCCACCATCTTTCAGTCTGCGATAACAATTCCAACTTTGTGGCATAGTTTTGTATAACTCAAGTCAAATAGATAAATCACAATACATTTGAAAAGATCTTACTGACTAATTAAGCTTTAGAGAAAAAAGTTTGAACTTTTGGAAAAAATGTTTTAAAGATACAGATGTATTGTATAGTACTTGTCAGTGTTTGTCTTTTAAGCAGAACAGGAAGTTTAATTCAAAACATGTCTTTTTTCAACTGAGATTTGAAACGTCTTGATGTCTGGTTAGGTGCTCCGGGTACAGATGGAGTGAAAGGACGACGTGGAGACAGTGGAGAGAGGGGCCCCCCTGGGAAAATGGGGCCTGAAGGTTTCCCAGGCCCACATGGTCTTAAAGGTGTGAAGGGAGAGCTAGGACTCCCCGGACCACAGGGGATCAAAGGGGACGTGGGTCCCCAGGGCCCTGAGGGGCCTCAGGGAATCATTGGGTACCAGGGAGAAAAAGGCGCCCCAGGCCCTGTGGGTCCTCCAGGGAGACCTGGCCCCAAAGGGGACCTCGGCCCTCCAGGTCATAAAGGCAGTATTGGCTACCGTGGTGACAAAGGGACAAAGGGCGATACAGGAGAATCAGGGCCCAAAGGAGACATGCCTGAAATCCCCAAGAGTGCTTTTTCCGTTGGACTGACGTCTCAGACGAAGCTGCCTCCCAGTAATGCTCCCATACGTTTTGATAAAATCATCTACAACCGGCAGAACCACTACGAGCCGCAGAGCGGTCGCTACACGTGTGCCGTCACTGGGGCATACTTCTTCACCTACCACATCACCGTCTTCTCCCGAAACGTCAAGGTGGCCCTCATGAAGAACGGCCAGAGTGTGATTCACACCATGGACAACTACCAGAACAGTGAGGACCAGGCAGCAGGGGGGGCCGTGCTTCACCTGGAGGCTGGTGACAAGGTGTGGCTCCAGGTGTCTGGAGGACAGCTCTTCAACGGACTATATGCGGATGATGACGATGACACCACCTTTTCTGGTTTCCTCCTGTTTGCTGACTGACAATCGTATTTTAAGTAGAACTTTGTAGATTAATTAAATCTGAAGCAATACACGGCCCTCCCAATGGTGTAAAGCAAATTGATTTGCTATATACATTCAAATTATTGTTCCCTTAATAACGAAAAAGACATCTTTCTCTTTATTTCTGAAAAAAATAAACAAAACTTAATTATCTGTTTTGGTATCCAAAATCTTTATTTGTTTGATTATTTTAGCTGGTCAAATTTAACTACGTTATATAACTGGTGTTCCTTGTTTGTTTAAAAGATCTCTGTCCAAGTGCATATGTGGAACGGTCCGCAAATAAATATACAGCCTAGTCAATATCAATACATATCAATATATAGTTTTGCTTCGTCCATTGGCCTACTGAAGGCAGACCACGAAAACCCACCGGGCCGCTTCTCCGCTCCGCCCACGGTACCGTCACCGCAACAAGTGCAGCGATGCGGTCCAATAACGTCGCGTCGCTCGGAGAAGCTTTGAACGGACTTCCAGCCTCCTCGCCTTTGAGAATCAACCAACTTTTAACTGTCCTTCGAGGCAGACAAAGCTGGCGAGATAAACCCATCAGCTGCGTGTTGGCGTTTAACTGGTCTCGATCTACAGGGGACCGCAGACATTTGCGACTTTTATCGTGTAATTTAGATTGGACTACTTGGGGGACCCCGGGTCGAAGTCTTGGCTAGTTTAAAATGTAGGGCAGGTCCACATTTCTCGGCGTATCTTTCTTTGGGGAGGACTGAACGATTTTCGATGTGTTTCCGCCAAAAAGCTAAACATGCGTTTTTCAGCGGACCTTGGACCTTTTTTTAAAAAAGGACACACGTGTTCAATGGATAGAGAAGCGATAGAAACCAGGCAGTTGGTGTGAAGCCTCTTGGCTGTAAAAAAAGTATGAGAAAGGTACGTTGGGTTTGTTTTTAGAGCTTTTACTTATTGCACTGGTAGCTAAATGATATACATGTTTAAGGAGAACAAGTATGGAGCAAATGAGCCCACTGCATCTGTCGTTTTGTAATTTTAACGTGATGCTAAAGCAGCTTGTGGTCGCTATCTGGGTGGCAGAAGGGGAGGGGGGTATCTTCTAGGAGAGCTGCATTGTGTTTCTGCCCCTGCCCCAGTGGTTGTTATAGTGATGGGGCTTGGTGGGGGTGGGTAAGATACAGTCACGCCTATGGACGTTTATGGGAACGTCGGGTAAATGTAAAAATTCAGAGATAAATTGTATAGCATTTTGTTCCTTGCAAGAGACTTTAAACCTTAGTTAATCCCGTCTTTGGCACATAGTCGTAACGCTAAATCCGATTTCTGCTGCGTGGTAAAAGTATTTTCTCTGGGGAGTTGAGATCATCAAAAGCACCCAGAGTGCTCGAATATAAACCTGCATGTGTCTGGACTTATTATTTCATAATCTGCATACAGTGCGAATGTTTCTCGCTTTTGCTGTTTCTACTGCGTGTCAAGTTTATTTACAATGACCCACCATGTAAAAATGTCACAGTGCATAAGGTTTTCTGCAGCAACTAAGAATAAAACGTTTAGTTTTAATTATGGCACTTTCTGTGGGCCATTTGTGATAAATGATCTGCCACACGCAGGTAGTGAATGTCGTTTAAGACATATGGGGGCCTGTAGTTTCTTACACTTTCTCTCCTCGGTCCACACAGCCATAATAAAGTCTGTCGTCTTACGTTCACATTCCTCTAGCTCCTGATGGCATGTTTTTATGATTTAAAATGCGTCCCACTCTCTGAACTCACATATCTGTGTTCGTGTGTAGTGATATCGCAGAGTCATATGGAGCAAAGACTGATAACGTCGGAAAAAATCGATATGACTTGTAACTGCTCATTTCTTCACCTTCTCTGTATCTGTTCTAACACTTCCCCAAATTATTTCCAGATTTTTAAAACACTTGTCATTTGGGTACTTTCATCAGTTCCTGTGTTAGTGAGTCCTTTCTCACTGATGACATTTACAGAGGTCTTGTGTCAGACTGGAGCCAGACCAGGACCACCTGGGTAAACGCATCAGTGCTTGTGTTACCGGCCTTCTCACGCCCAAAGCTGGATGTGATTAGTTCTTAAATCTCTTTCCTTTTCATTTGACGAAAAAAGACGAACACAACACTTTAATGCTGTCCCAGTCACCGACCAACAGAAGTTAATCGCATCCCCTTTCACTGCGGAGAAGTACGTGTCCTGCCCCGGGAGCAGCACCCATGTTTCTGCGAGGCGTTTCCTCGTGTGTCATTCCTGCTCTGTGCACGCGTGTCTACGTGTGAATATGACAGAAGAGCACGTAAATGAGGTTATATTTGGGCGCGTGGGCGTGCACGCGCACATCCGTCACCGGCTGCTGGGGAACGCACGTGCGTCTTTTACCGTGACCGTGCAAAAAAACAAACGAAACACGTTTGTCTGAAGGCCTGTCGGCAGATGGCGGTGATTCACACATTCCAATCGGCCTTAAGATCTTTGTCATTCACTATAAACCTGTCATTGTCTGAACAGGAGTCTGGGGATGTTTTTTTTAACCATTCTGGTTCTTGGTCCTGTCTTAGTTCAGTTGTCGAGTAGCATAGGTGGCATTTTTCCTCAGTGAAACAGCAAGCTAGAGATACTTGCTTGTCTTGATGGGGTAATAGAACCGGTATGGTGGGTTGTCTTTAGGAAGTGCACATAATGTAGATCATTGTCATTTGTTCCTGGAAAAATGGATTGATCTGATTCTTAATCTTTGTAATACTGAACTAATACCTTCATTTGATGACACCGGTTACATTGTCTTGTCTGACATGATGTCTGACATGATGTCATGCTGGTTAAAAGTTCACTGGCCTTCCTTGTATACACAAGACTTTATCTTGTGGATCTGGGTAGCAAAGTGCCTTTACTGGGCATTGAGTAATGGTGTTGTAAAAAAGTATATAAGCGTAGGGTTTATGTGGTTGTGTGCATGCATGCCTTCTGAAGGTTGTTGCTATGCTAATTGGAGTGTGTGCTTTCCAAAGCTCAAAAGCACGCAGTATTAGTTGGCCTGTAACCTACTCACGACGGACTCCGTCCTACTCAGTCAGTTGGTACACAATCAGGTCGGTGTGAGAGAAAGCTGCTGAAGATCTGAGATGAATGCAAGTTTTCAGACACTTCCTGACTGCACGCATAGGTTCCAGTTTCAGTGTGCTGCAGCATTAACTGCAGAATCCTTCTCACTTCTTTTTTAGCTGTGTTTGTGAACTTATTAGTCTTCCCTCTGTACTGTGTGTGTGTGTGTGTGTGTGTGTGTGTGTGTGTGTTTTGGTAGCCTTTCTCAGGGGGAGTTTAATCTGAGCCTGGCTCCAGCTGGTAGTCAGGTCGGGGGTGGTGGTTGGGGGCGGGAGGGCTTCTCTGAGCGCTTAATTAACTCCGCGCCTGCATTTAGCATGTGAGCACGAAGCCAAGGAAACCGAAGTGAAGGAGATATAGCAAAGCTCTGACACTGCAGCCCACACTGGCTGATCAAGGAGGGACTGGGAGCTGTAGCCTTAATTGCATTCTTCTGAGGCTGCAGACAAACAATGGCCTGGATGTTGGTGTATTTTTCATAGTTTGTTATAGCTTGGGGCCGTCACCAAGAGCTAGGCGGCTTGGTTCAGGGGTTTATTGTGTGTCATAACCGGTTTGTATAGCCTTGAGCGAACAAAGCTGCATCCACTCTTAAGGTGTGACCTGGTAATGGTTATTTGGCTTGGGCTATTTTGCCTTGACCTGTCCCTGAATTCGCAAGTTATACCAGAGTTAGTCTGCAGAGACACGGCAAGGACCTCTTCTGAGGTCGGAGGAAAGCTGGAGAGTTGAGGAAGTTTAAGAATTCCAGTCATTTTTAGTATAAATACATGTTTGTCTGGTTTTTCCGGGGAACACAGGTGGCTAGGTGGGTGAGCTGATAAACCTTCTTAGTCCCACCCCTGACCCTCTCCTGAAAAAAAAATAGCAATTTATTGCATTAATCACGACAGATTAGTGCTTTTTTTGTTTATTGCTTAGTCATGCTCACCCAAAACCTTTAATCAGAGCTGACAGGGCACCAGTCTAAGACCTCCATGCCCCTGAAATGGGGCCCTTCTTTCACAAGCATTACATTGCATGGTTTACACCTGTCAGACCTGAAGCAGTTTAGTAGTACAACACTGGATAACCTTCAGTCTGCTCCTGTGCTTTAAGCATCATCTACTGTACAACAGCCTCTTTTAAGATTTTAAAGGCCTCCCATTGATTATGTATTCATTCTAGAACAGAACACAGTTTATAGTGTTGTGGGGTGTCGGGTCTGGAGCTGCCCACCGTACGTGTGTACCACAGCCCCGTAGTGATCACTAGTGTGTGTGTGTGTGTACCACAGCCCCCTAGTGACCGTGTGTGTGTGTGTGTGTGTTCTCACTGCACATTTGGGTAAATGTGTAGGACTAATTCTGATTGGGGCAAAAATCACAGTTGGCAATATGAAAACTTAACTCCATGATTGCAATTTCAGTAGTTATGGAGCAATCTTTCAGATGCATTATGGTCTTAAAGTATATTAATGTCAGCTTGCTGTCTGACCCTTGTCATATACATATTGTCTTTTTGATCTTCATGTATAACAGCGTGGCACCACATCACTATGTTTGTTTGACATTTTAGGTTACTTGAGTGCATCTTTTCCGGTTTGTATTCTCATTCTTACATTCTCCTATCCTGTTGCATTGCAGGCAGCTGCAGCAGATGGAGCCTTCTCTCTTGGTGAGGCCTCTCTCTGCCCTGCACTGCATGGCTCTGCTCATGGCATTGATCCAGAAGCTCCAGGCAGGTCCTTCTGCAAGTCCTTCCAGGAGAGATGCATGATTCCTGGCCCACCTCCGAGCTGTGGAGCCCAGGTGAGGCCTGTGTTCTCCGAGGCCTGCTGTGAGAAGCGTGGACTCAACAGACTAAGTGTCCAGCCCTGGTCCAGCTCTGTGGACACAGATGGACAGGCCAGGCCATGTCCCTCTAGGATCGCGCGCATCTTCTCCTCCCAGAGGAGGTGCGACTCAGCGGGTCCTGAGCTGACCCCAATCTGGGACCCCGCCAGGTCCACTCAGGCTTGGCCGGGCCTCACGGGCTCCTTCAAAAAGCTGCGGTCCTCTGTTCTCCAGGGCATCCAGAACAGGGCGGGTGCAATTGGAGCCAATCAGGAAAAAGACTTCTCCTCTGTGACCAATGAGGATGGCAATGGTTTCTTGGTAACCCGGCGAGATCTAGGGCAAGGAGGCGGTCAGAGGTTTAAGAACATGTCTGCGGTGACCAATGGGGTGTCTACATCTGGACAAGGTCCGTGCATTTCAGATGAGGAAGATGATTACGAGGAGTGTGGGGGCGGTCTGCAGAGGAATTCTCACTTCTCGCGGAGCATCCGGAGGGCGTATGGAGCAGGACGGATCCCCTTGCAGGACAGTGGTCCCAGGCAGCCAGACGGCCCCAAGCCGGGAGAACCTGCTCCACGCTGTCGTCCTTGCAGCTCAGTGGAGCCCCTCGGGCCTGATGTGGTTCTTGATAGTGAGGACAAGATCAAGGCCTTGGGCAGACTGAGTAGAAGTGCTGACAACTTGAACATCTTCAAGAGCCCATTCAGACGCAAGGCAACCTTGGCTCGCCCACAAAACACTTCGGTCCCGGCCAGCGTTTCATCCGTGGACGTGCAGGAATGCAGAGCGGGACGCCATCAGAGCGCCGTGGGAATCCGGGGACGAATGCAGAAGCTCGTCGGCAGTTTGACGGATCTGTCAGCCAACCACAAGTCCAGCCCTGGCCCTGGCCCCGCCCCCAGCAAGACTCCACTGTCAACACTCAGCCAGTTGCACGATGACTACTCGCGGAGGACTCCGTGCATAGCGGCCAGCGACCGCCAGCGCAGACCTCCGCCAGCACACGGCCGCACCCCCGACAGACAGAGAGTACAGGCTGATGTGCACGGACGCGCTGCAACTGTAGAGCCTGCCCCCTTATGCCACGCCTCTTTTAGCTCCTCCCATGCCGAGGCCATCGAGCATTCCAGCCCCACGGCGCTGCTGTCTATGAACTCCGAGCAGCTTTCAGTAACCTCACCGACTTCATGTCTAGTTATTCCCATCAGTACTCTGGCAGGGACTTGTGGGACAGTGGAGGATCAGCAAAACATGAAAAATGAACCCTTTAAGCATGAGTCCTGCACACACTCCAGGCTGGAGCAGAGCGTGAAGAGCATTAAAGCCAGTTTGGAGGTAAAACCCACACACACACAAACACGGCATTAGAATAGTTCAATTATAGGTCAATGTGATGGATCCAGTATGCATTATTCATCAGAACGCGTGCAAAGAAGACTTAATAGATTCATCTATCAACTGACTTAAAAGGCTAAACAAATGCTCCTGTGTCCGTAAACACTTGCTAGCTAAGTACAAGCAATATAAATCTGATTGTAACATAATATCTACAATAGCTGTAGGTTTATAACTATGTAGGTTTATATAGCTTTAATTATAGGTTTGGATTAGAATTTGCCAGCTACATGACTTGAGATATCCTCTGTGAAATTATTATGCTTTAATAAGATATACAGTGGGTCACTGCATTAATAACTGTCTTGGCAAAATTCAGAGTTCTTGCTAAGTGCTAAGACTGCACATTTCACACACTGGGGTAGAAACTCCATCAGCACGGATCTCTGAGTGACCTCCGTGAAGGTCACTGATTATACGAGGTCAGTCAAGCGACCTTGACCATTGTCACTGGGAATGATAAGTCAGTGGAGATTGTGTGTACCGAGGCGTAAGACTTGATCACAGACTGATGCCAAAGGCAGGTTGTGTAGTCCAACCACGGTGCTCGCCACTATAAGCTCAACTTTTGCCTTGGCTTCTGGGAGTGTGACACTGGCTTGGTTCACTTATTCCACCAATATTAACAGTGAACTCATTAAGTCAGTGCATTGACTTGTTTTAATGTCCCTCGTTCCTCTCGTCTCGGCAGATTGGTTGACTCTTGCTTGACACAGCGTTCACTCGGAGCCCCGGCGGTTGCCAACACTCGGCGGCATCGCACGGGTGACCACCGACGGCGCTCTCGCTAGGGAGCTCGCGGGGTTAACGATTAGCCCGTGTTTATGATTAGCGGCAGTTGCTTAAGCATGGCTCTTGGAGCTGAGGCTGGATACATCTGTCCAGGGGTCAGAGTCCAGGAAGCACGACAAACCGGCACAGGCAGAGCGTGCACGTAGACGCACGTGCGCTGGGCTGTAGAACGGGAGCCCGCTGCGAGGTCTTAGCCCTCCGGGACACGGCGTCCTCCGGTTGGGTGTGTTTCGAAGTTTGTGTGGTCATGCATGTGGGTCACCATGGTGCTGATCCACTGTGTGCCGTTTCAGTGCTTCTGGAAGACTCCGGAGAGAGGGGCAGAAACTGTAGAGGTAAGCAGGCGTTTTCTTCTCCCTCTGTAGGACTTTAGGGCGCTCTGCTGAGCGGAACAGCGTCGTCATCGTGTGGCTGGCGGTACTGCTCAGCAATCAGAACTGCACGGGGCAGCATGGATCTGCCCTGAGATCTAACGAACTTCGCAGATGAAATGCAGACGAAATGGAGTTCTTTTTGTGTCCTGAAGCTGGTGTTTACTCTGTTAATCTGTGAAAAGCGAAGTGTGTGGTTAATCTCACAGTGACTCATGAATGTGCAAACATAAACAGTTCATTACGTTTCTGGGGCCCCTAACAAGTGTGGTGAAGAAAGTGGAATGGGTTTGATTTGCATCACTCCTAATCCAGTGAAAGCGGCTAATCATTGTGTGTTCACACTGGGTGTTTGACTTGTGGATACACCTTTGTGTAAGAAATTAAAAACATTTGAACCCTGAGAACGCCATAACCTTTTGATTCTGGGAGTCCAAGTGAAAAGATGGCTTAGGTCCGCCCTCTTATTGATTTACAGCCATGCCAGCCAATCCTGAGCATCTGCCTGTTCAGGTATAGAGAACTGGGAAGTCAGCGCTCTCTCGTTTAGCTGACCTATGAAACGCATGAGTAGCAGTTGAAAATTAGCAGCAGCTGGCTGCAAGTGTCTCAGGTGTCACATGTTTGCGTCCCTGCTACCTGATTGGCTGGTAGCGTGCTATTAAATTGGTATCAATTAAAATTTGGGAGGCAGTAGATTGTACTGGATTACAGTGTCAAAGTGGTTGGGGTTTTTTGAGTGTTTGTTTCACTACTCAGACACAGAGAACGCAGAGAACTTTCTGCATAATCCCCTACACATTACGCATGGTGGTTATATTTGCTGTTGTCACTCTAGCATGATGAAATAAGCTCTACTATTTATGCCATTTAAAGGCTGTATATGACCATTTCAGGAGACTAGCACCAGCGCACACTGTATTGTGTTGTGTCTTAATCTGGGTGGGGTGTCTTATGTGGGTTTGTTATGGCTACATGTTCATATATGATTGAATACAGCCCCTGGTTTCCACTAATTCCCCTTCAGGAATCGCAAAAATTAATTGAATGTTACATTGGGCTGTCTTGCAGGCAACATCAGAAGCCCTGGGTACAGAAGATCTCCAAGAACTGACCAATGAGAAAAGAGACCCTGCCCACAAAAGCCCTCATGTCCCTCCCACCGCTTCTACAAAGTCTTCCTTGGTAGGCACGGCAACCTCGCCTGGCTCTTCCAGCGACACATCCACCCCCCCTGGGCCCAGGAGACGGGAGGGCAGATCCAGACCTCGGCCAGTCTCGGACTACGGCCAGCTGATCTCAAGGAAGTACTTTATCTCTGAGGAACGGGCAGAACGGCACAGTGAGGAGGTGGACTACACTTCCCAGGAGGACTACAACAGCAACGGTGGGCACTCCGAAAGGGGTGGGAAGGAGAATGGTAGCGTGAATGGACATTTGGATAGCACAAAGAGGAGGCCCATCTCGGTAATAGGAGGAGAAGATCTGTTCCTCTCTCCCGAAGACAAGGAAGACACGGATGGCCTGCCTTCTGTAAGCCTCTACTCACTTCTAGCTGTTTTGTATGATTAGACTTTAATATTCCAGACTGTAAATCCCCTTATTTGTACAGCAAAGCTTTGAAGAATGTACATGCTGTCTACCTGCCCAGCCTAGAGGAGGTTTAGCTTACAGCCCTCAAGCCTTTAAACGACGGGCTCTAATGAGACGGGCGTGTCGTTTGCAGAGGTCACATCTTGGCCCTCACTGTGCAGTTTGCATTATGGCTGGTGACATCACCAGTCAGCAGCTTTAGAACTTCTTGAGGTGTTTGAAATGTTCCAGCAGGAAATGGCACTCGGGTGTCACGCCGAGGCGTAATTAGAATTGAGAAAACCAGTCAAGATAATGTAATCCGAGCTCTGAGACACATTGTGGCTTTCTGTCACTTCTATATACAGACACTCTACACATCAAAAAATTTTGTTGCTATTTTCAGTAACATCATAAGTAAAATGTGATGACACAGTGAACACTACAGAACATTCCCAAAAGCCTGTTTTCCTTTAGAAATGAACCATGTGAACCTCTCGTGGGCAAGTGGAACCCTCTCTCACAAAAGCCATAAATTGGACCGTGTTTCATTATCGGAGTCTCTCTCATCCAGCAGCTGAAACTTGATTCCTCTCTTGTATGCTGTTGGAGAAGAGTTTTTAAAAAGCCATAATGTTTCAGTTGGTTTAAGAAGTTGCCTTGAGTTGTATTCACCAGAGGGTGAAGTGCCATATTTTCACGGGTCGCTGCTCTTTCTGGAACAGTCACTGAACTCTCTGAATATAAACTCGGGGATGGGGGGTGGGTTTAAGGTGGCTAATGGGCCCTGTGCACGTTGCTGTGTTGCAGCCTGTTGTCCGGCCACCAGTGCCGTCCCATGGCGTGCCCCCGTACAAGGGCGTGTCGGCCCGCCTACGCCCCTGCTCCTTCTCCCAGAGCACCCCCACGGGCCTGGACCGGGTGGGCCGCCGCAAACTGCACCGCGTCCTCAGTGGTGAGTGTGTGTGTGTGTGTGTGTGTGTGTGTGTGTGTGTGTGTGTGTGTGTGCATGCTTGTCTTTGTCGTCGTGTGATCAGAAACATGCCAGACTGTACACTGATAAACATGTGCGTGTACCTAGTGCCTGGAGCGCAGAAGCGCTGGGTAGCATTTCTACTAAAGTGGTAGATGAGTGTATTCGGTGTGTGTTGTGTGCCTGAGGCGTACAGCTGTGTGTCTGTCTTTGTCTTATCCACAGACAGACAGCGTTTGATGAGTGTTTGCATGTGATGTGTTGATGGGTGTGTTTGTGGTCTGCAGATGGGAACTCGGAAGGCTGTACCGTGTTGGATGACAGCGTGAGTGAGGAGGACGGCAGTTTCGACGAGATCACAGAAGGAAAGCCGTACCTGCAGCCGGAGGTCGATCTCTCCACTCTCAGTCAGGTAAGCAGCTTGTGTGTGTGTTGTGCTGTGCTGTGCTGTTACTGGCTACAGTTGAGAACAGAGATGCTTTTTAATGGTTTGTGGTGGTGTTGGTGTTGTGCATGTGACCGATTAGCAGTGTCTACCTGTGTCTGTCCACCCTGCATGTCTGCGTCCCCATCCCCTAACCCAGCTGTCCCTCTCTGCTGCAGTACATCCTGTCGGGCCATGCGGTGTATGCCGAGGCTCTGTGGGATCACGTCACGATGGGCGAGCAGGAACTGGCCTTCAAAGCCGGCGATGTGATCCAGGTGTTGGAGGTCCAGGAAAAGGACTGGTGGTGGGGGGCGGTGGGCGAGCGCCAGGCCTGGTTCCCCTCCACCTTTGTGCGGGTGAGTGTAGGGCGGACCGAGCTCGCGCAGCCTCCCAGTAAAGAACGCGTAACAAAATTCTCCTGGTCAAACACTGCTAAGGGCTGCTGTAGCCACAGAAAGCCACGCAAACATGGCCCCCATCAGCTCCTGGGGCTGGCTTAAGAGGGCATTGTGGGACCATCACCATGGTTACGGGCATTGACTGGCAGGTCTGTGGGGGAGGGGGACCCTGGGAACTGTAATGCCTCTGATGGAGCATTAATGGGGACTGGAAGTGTTGTGATTTTGCCTTGGTATGGAGTATAGGCAGTTTTTAATCTCTGTTTACTTTGAAGCAGATTAGGTCTGTCAGATGTAACAACACATGTTTGGAGTTTGCTCTCCAAGTGTGTGTTTAAAGGAGGATAATGTTTTATCCTAATGCTTAAATGTCTTAAACATTTAAAAAGCTAGTACACATTTCAGTCTAGTAATTCAAGGTTCTGGTGAATAACTGTGGTATGGCGTTGTGTGGTAGGTGCGTGTAAACCAGGAGGACTCTGGCAGTGAGAGTGTGGAGAGCTGTCTGGACCAGGAGGAGACGCTGTCCAAGGATCCCCGTGGTCAGAACTCTGAGCACCGTGAGCAGATGAGGGCCAACGTGGTCCAAGAGATCATGAGCACAGAACGCGTCTACATCAAGCACCTCAGAGACATCTGTGAGGTGGGCTTCCTTCTGTAACTTTATTACTGTTATATGACAAACCAGAGAAAGGTATTAAGATAATTACATGCTCATGGAATTCGTCTCTTTCGGAAAACCGTTAAGTTTTGTCTAGTCGTTAAGAAATACGCGATGCAGTTCTCAGCATACAGTGTATAACAGAAAGTATTGAGAGACTTTCAAGTTTTCCACAGTTTGCTGTGTTTCAGATTAATTTCAAAATGAATTCATTTATTAATTTGAAAGAACAAATCCACTACACTGTTCTCTTGGTGGCATGTTTTGGGTCATTGTCTTGTTACTGTAAACATTCATCTAAGGACATTTTCACCAAGCTCACGCAGCTCTAGCTTGTCTGATGTCTCTTTCTCCTGACTAGCCTATCAGCCTGCCACCAGTGACTCTAGAGATAGCTTTAACGAGCTATAATGAGCTGGTATTACTGACTTCCCTTCATACACACTGCTGGGAATCACAGCCAAGTAGTTCAGTCTTTGTTTCGTCAGGCCAGAGGATCTTATCATCTGTGAGTTGTTCAGGTAAATTTAGGCACGCTCTAAACAGGCGGTAAAGTGCATTTCAGTGAGGAACGGCTGGTGGGCCTCGTTACACTAAAGGCTTGAATGGTGCAGTGTTGCACTGATGGGTCTCCTGCTGTATGACTCCTGACTCCACAAAGGAGCTCTGCCTCTTATTCTGAATGACCATTGTGTTCTTGGTAAACCTGTCTGACCATCTTTCATCTGACCAGGTGGAAACTGTTTGAGGTTCCAACCTTCTTCCCTTTGAGATTGTTGGTGGCTACTGTACTGCTGTTTTGTTGTTGTTTTTTTATGGGAAGGGTCTGAAAACCTTGTATATGATCTGAGTGTTTCCCAAGTGTAAGGTCCAGTTTGATTACTGCTCACTGCTGCTCTCTGCTGGCCAGATCCCTGAAGTGATGATGAGGATTTGTGGAGCTCTTAGTGGGCTGCTTTCCTGAACATGGATTAGACATGATCTTGAACTGCACTCGAGCACCATTAGAGAAGCACCACTGTAAATTACTTTGTCTTGGCTTGGGGGGAGGGGGGTAGTTCATGTTGGGGGTAGTCCATTGTTATTGTAATAGTTTCATCTCCAATCTGTTTGTAGGGGTATATCCGTCAGTGCAAAAAACACCCAGGAATGTTCACAGATACACAGCTTAAGACAATCTTTAGCAACATAGAGGAGATCTACAAGTTCCAGAGGACGTTCCTCAAGGATCTAGAAAAGAAGTACAACAAGGAGAACCCTCATCTGAGTGAGATTGGGTCCTGTTTCCTTCAACAGGTATGCTGCTTACACATGTATGTGTGTATGTATGTTCACACCATGTATATATGTATTTGTGAAGTATTTGCTTCCATACCACATTTGCTGTTTGCGGTTCTGTAATATGGCAACAGAATAACCATAAAGTGCGACAAAAACATATTTGTGTTTGTTTATTAATTTAAATAATTAGTGATGAACTAACAGATTGAACATCATTTGCTTTTGAAATTTGTACTGAACTCACAACAGTTTTTGTACACTCTCTCTCTCTCTCACACACACACACACACACACACACTCTGATATTAAAGCTGAGGCTCTTTGTCATGTGTCTCTCAGGAGGAAGGCTTCTCCATATACTCCGAGTACTGTAACACACACCCAGCGGCGTGCTTGGAGCTGCAGGCTCTGATGAAGCTCGGCCGCTATAAGCACTTCTTCGAGGCCTGTCGCCTCCTGCAGCAGATGATCGACATTTCAATCGCCGGCTTCCTGCTCACCCCTGTGCAAAAGATCTGCAAATACCCTCTCCAGCTGGGCGAGCTGCTCAAATATACGCCTAAAGACCACAGGTAACGCACAACTGCATTAATGTTGACAGACTCGTACCCTAGGCATATATATTAGTTTGTTTTCACTTTGAGTTAATATTCAGGAGTTTTAATCACATTCTGGAGGGCACGTTTTTGCCAGTGCTTTAGAAATCCTGTCACAGAGGCAGAATGTCTGTGGTTCAAACACACACACACACACGTCCTCCAAAACCTGATGAGCACATCGGTGACTGACCTACCATGACCTGCCATTAAGCACTGAGAGTATTATTGATATTGGCTGACAATGACGGAAAATTTTACTTGCTGTCAGAATCTCTCAGTCCTCCCCCAGTTGTACATCTCTAAGCTGGTGTGACGTGGCATGAGTCAGTCAGTAAAAGGGCCACAATCATCCGGCCTGACCCACAATCATCCGGCCTGACCCACAGGCACTGCGTGGTTACTGGGTTCTCATGCAGCTTTGCTTTGCTGCTCACTGCAGTGACTACGAAGGCGTGTGCAGGGCCTATGAGGCGATGAAGAATGTGGCCAGCCTGATCAACGAGAGGAAGAGGAGGCTGGAGAGCATCGAGGCCATCGCGCATTGGCAGGTGGCCGTCCTCCACTGGGAGGTGAGTTTGGGTGACCGTCCTCCACTGGGAGGCGAGTTTGGGTGACCGTCCTCCACTGGGAGGCGAGTTTGGGTGACCGTCCTCCACTGGGAGGCAAGTTTGGGTGACCGTCCTCCACTGGGAGGCGAGTTTGGGTGGCCGTCCTCCACTGGGAGGCGAGTTTGGGTGGCCGTCCTCCACTGGGAGGCGAGTTTGGGTGGCCGGCCTCCACTGGGAGGCGAGTTTGGGTGGCCGGCCTCCACTGGGAGGCGAGTTTGGGTGGCCGGCCTCCACTGGGAGGCGAGTTTGGGTGCTGTGGTCACTGCCAAAACAGCAACAAGCACATTAATGTGTCCGTCAGCAATCTGTGCCGAAAATTGCTCTGCTGAGTGTTGAGTTTTGACTTGCCGACATTGATGATGTAGACAGGTTTGTGCCCTATGGTCATATTATGTAGCCTCCATTGAATGAGCACTAAAACAGGTTAAATAGGTTCTCATAATGTATTTACATTTTGTATTTTCATAATGTATTTATGTGAGATGCTTATCTTTTTTGATGTTTGTTAGGGTGAGGACGTGTTGTCCCAGAGCTCGGAGCTCATCCACTCGGGCGAGCTGACACGCGTGGTGCGCGCCGGCAAGACACAGCAGCGCAGCGGCTTCCTGTTCGACCACCAGCTCATCTTCTGCAAGAAGGACGTCCTGCGACGGGACCTGCTGCACTACCGTGGCCGGCTGCGCACGGACGGCGTGGAGCCGCTGGAGCTGCCCGACGGGCGGCACGCCGAGCTGGGGGCGCTACGCAACGCCTTCGCCCTGCGCCGCTCCGACACCCTGGAGCTTCTCTGCGTGCTGGCCTGCAGGAAGGCTCAGGACAAGCAGCGCTGGCTGCAAGCTTTCGCCCGCGAGCGACGGCGTGTGAAGGACGACCAGGAGATGGGTGAGTGACCAGGAGATGGGTGAGTGACCAGGAGATGGGTGAGTGACCAGGACGACGGGAACGTGCACCACCAGCACTGAGGTTTTATGTCGAGGGGATTTGGATTTGCTCTGCGTGCAGCTGTGCTCGCTGTAGTCGTCTATGCAGAACTTAATCTATGAGAACATTGTTTGTGTGTCACATTTGTAGTGTTGTTTTGTCTCTTAAAGGGATGGACATAAGTGAAGCGCAAAGAAAACAAGCGATTCTAAATGCCAGAAAATCAAAACAAGGCAACCTGAAAAGTAAGATCAAACATACCTGTGAAATTACAGTGCCTGTAATATTTCGGTTTACATGAGTTCATGTTTATTCTGTGTGTTTTCCCCTTTAGATTTAAATTACCCTGGCCACCCTGTTCCTCTACACCACCAACCCCTCCATCCTCTCCACCAGCGCCATGTCACTGTGCCAACCAGTATTCCACAGCAACAGGTGTTCTCTTTAGCAGAGCCAAAGCGTAAACCCTCCCATCTGTGGTACAGTTTCACACGCGGTGCCCTGTTTAGAAAATGACATTCAACTTTACTTCTGTTCTGGTGACATGAAGATGCCTCTCACACAGCCCTGGTGCAAATGTGAAGACCCAGACAGGATAACAAATGAAGGTGTGTGTGTGTGTGTGTGTGTGTGTGTGAGAGAGAGAGAGAGAGCGAGAATGTCCATTAAGATGTTGACTTTTTAACTGGAATGGACAACAGATAGAGACATTAGATTTTCACACCAAAAGTGTTAATTTCTCATTCTTTTTGTTTCTAGTGTGTTAAAGATTTTCTGTTCATATCAAAAAATGTTAAGAATGACAACGATGTATATTCATCATGCTACATGTATAATTTTATTTCTTTATGTAAGGCTGGAACCTTTTTAAAGTTAGACTCCTCTTTAGACAAGTCGGTCCATACACTAATAACTTTTTAATGTTATAAAAAATAAATACTTGCACAGATTTGTGGTCCTCTCGTGTTCTTTCAACAAGTTTAGTTTAACTCTATTCAGTTCAGCCTTTAAGGTTTTTGCTTCAATACCGACTAAACAAATCCATGAGATAAAGGAAACGGGATCGCACCGAGTGTCTGGCACGGATCAAGTTACGTTTGTTAACCGGATGCTCGTGCGCGTTGGTGGTGGTCGGTACTTTAGAACCCGAGGACGACGAGTAAAACCTTGAGATATGAAGATACATTTTATTACTCTCCACATCTGATAAACCCGGGTTCAAGTAATGTGTCCGCGGCATGGAGACAGGACAACACATCCCAGATGAGGCGGCCCCGCAGGATAACGCAAGTGTACGAGACTTTTGGGTGACTTCTACATTTTTATTGTTTTCTGAGGAAAAAAAAAACTTGTCGTGTCACAGTTAGGACATTTAATTGATATGCACATTATACATGTTTTTAATGTAGAGTTGTGCCTAGTTAATAATAACACGTTCTAACACGTTCAGTAAAGGATGCTGGTATATTATTATTTTGTCTTGAAACGGACGTTATGTGCAACGTCGTGAAACTGCAGTTTACGTTAGTTTCTCCTGACTATTAGCTACCTGCATTTTGTTAGGTAGTCTTGTGTAAGTAAAACGTATAGGATGACATCGTATGAATAATAAATGTGCACTGGATCGCGTTAACGGCCTCCCTCCCCAGTTAGACCTAAACCTGCTGGTGTCTGCATTGATGCCACTCCACAAAATCAGCCCCTTTATTTTCTAAATTTAACTTGGACGGCAATTTACAGATCTGTGGCATGAAAAAGTTGTAGTGTTTTAAGTCCCTTTAACTAGGGGGGCATTCTTCCCCAAGTTAAAGACTCAGACTGAACCTTTTTAGATGGTAGCTCGAACTGACCAGGAACATGTCTAGAAGATAAATGATACCAAGTCAGCACTGGTGATGAAGATGAGGATGATACCCAAATCGGTCTCTGCACATCACACTAGTTCTGATGCCTAGGGTGAATCATATGACTGAATTTTGTTTAACACTACTATTGAATTATGAATTTTATTTACATAAATCACTACATTTCTTTTAAACACCATTTTGACTTTGTGGTTACACAGTAGCTGAATTTGTGGCAGGCAATCCTATCCTACTACTCTCATGAAAAGTAACATCTGTAATATTTTCTGCACAATCTGTGTGCGGAGAATGATAGAAAATCAAAGTCAACTGATTGTAATCACAGACCAACAGCAACACGCTGTAATTAAGAAGTTCTTTATCTTTGGGTATTTTAAGCTTAAAGCGAAAGCCTAAAGATCTCAACGAACGGGGTTTCAGGTCACTGATGTGTCTGTGGAGGTGGCCACAGTGGACGCCATGCTGGAAAAGATCTGCAGGAAATACAACAGGCGCAGAAGAAGAGTGAAGAAACTCAAGAAGAAACTCAAACTGTGGAAGTTGCGCCATCTGGTTATTATCAGTGCTGTGATGGTCTTTCTTGTGATCATCCTCATGTGGTCACTTCTGTGGGTTTTTACATGTAAGTTTAGCATGCACGGACAAACACACATTGTAGACATTCTTGTTGCATTAATTTTGAATTATTTCGATCCTGTTGTCTAACGTGCTCTGATTTAATGTGGGTGTTTTATAGTTCGGAGAGAAAGCAACACTGGCGTATATTTTGCTGGTATGTTTCGTGTAGCTAATGTCGAATTCATACCAGCATATCGGCATGCAGATTCCAGTGAATTTGTATCTATGGCAAACCAAATACAACAAGTGGTGAGTGTGTCACACTGAATAGTGAAGATGATGGCAGCGTGTTGTAATAGTGAATGTGAGCCTCACCTTTACGCTTGTGTCCAATTAAGGTCAGTAGGGTGTACAGATCCTCGGCAGTGTCCAAACTGTACAAACACACCGTCATATCTGACCTCAGGTACTGTAAACGTTGCACACTGTAACCATACGAATGAGTGGTGCAGATGATCGGACTTGAGAGTTCAGTTTCGAGATCATTTCAGGAGGGTTCACCACATGACTAAAGGTCCCCCCCCTCTTCCCCAGTAACGATGACAAAGGAGGTGTGCTGGTGCATTTCTGGATGATCTTCGTTGTGCCGAGTCTGAAGACACCGGCGGTGTGTGAGGAATGTGTGAGTGCTATTCTGAAGGACTCTGTGCTCACCTCTCTGAAGAACAGGTCTTCTGTGGGCTTCCTGCTGGACTTGCCTGTAGACATCGACTCAATCCTTATCAACGGTATGAAACCATCACTATTGATCTGAGATTATTCTCGCTTTGTGTAGAACACTAAATGTGTTCTGCGTCAGTTCTGTGTATATATTATACTTAATTACGTTTGTGTGTTAATATTAATTAATATTAGGCTTAGATGGATTTGTTTTCCCCCTTAGTCGCCCTCCGCTCAGATTACACATCCACTGCAGCAGGTAAATGGCTCTTTTTTAGCGTGGTCTCACGTGACCATCACGTGTGTTTCCAAGCACCAGTGTGCCTCTCTCCCACAGGCTCTGAGTGCGTGGACAACTTGTACGCCAGCCTGCCTGACGCCAAGGTTCCCCTGAACGTCTTCTCTTCTTGGGGAGGCCTGGTCTGCCACGTCAAGCTCACGTCCACCACCGGCTCCATCGTCCGCCTCACCGTGAACAGCTTGGACATCGAGCCCAGCGACTGCGTGCAAGATGCCCTCACCGTGTACGGAGCCCTGCTGCCCATGAGAACCAAAGCCCTGCACAGGTAGGGAGGTTTCCTACAGCTCATCACAGCGTCAAAGAGACTACTTAAAATACACTGATGATTTCAAAACCTACAACAGGTATCTGCTTTTTATAGCTACGGTATTTTAGAAGAGATCAAGTCTGAACCTCATATTAAAATCATCACATTCAGTTACTTCAGATCACACTCCGAGAGGTTGAGGTACTACAGATGTCCTAACATCTCTTTTCCTAGAAGTCAGGCATGATAAGGAAACGGTTATCTGATTTATACCCAGGAATAAAAGCGTCCAGGGCCAGATGAGGTCCAACGTTAAGAACTTCTGCTTTTAATGACTCACATGTACATTAACGCCTGCTCTGACCGATCCTGGTCTCCTTTTTGCTGCAGGTTGTGTGAGGCAGTGCGGGTTCCCTTCTCGCTGGTCTCCACCTCCAACATCATGCTGCTATCCTTCAGACTCTCACAAGGCAACAAGAGCTTCCGAGGGTTCTTTCAAGCCATCTCTGAGCAGGGTGTGTGTGTGTGTGTGTTTGCATGAGAGACTGTGGGCTAATGATACATGACTCATAACTTTCAATGTGACATACATGACTATCATGACTGACTGTAAGCCTGATCTATTTGGTTCCTTCATGTAGAGTGTGTCAGTGTGATTGACATGCCAGCAGACCCTACTGTAGCAGGAGAACTGAGAAGCCCATTTTACCCAAGTCTGTTGCCCCCGATATGCTCGTGTACCTGGAAGTTTAAGGTAGGCCTAGCAAAAGTTTGATGCCCGTTAAGTAGTTACAAACTTTCTAAACGTTTTTATACATGTCTAGATGGTATTTGAGCTAGCCAAATCATGATCTGTGCTAAAACTGAAAAGAAGTAATTGAACTGACGTGCTTTGATGGAATAACAATATTTTAGACACACAGCGGCGCTCTAGGAGTGGCACTGAAATTCCAGAAATATATTCTCTCACTGAAAGACGTGACTCCGTGTGAACACGGCTGGTGGAAGGTGAATGAAGTCATGTAAGTGTTCACACTTGTGTGTGTGTGTGCGCATTATGAAACATGAGTCCACATGCATGCACATTTGACAAAAGGCATTTTCCCTGGTGGCCTGCAGATACTGCGGCAGCTACGTGAGCCACACGACGGTGTTCCGTGTCCCTGAGCAAAACGTGGAGTTGGTCTTCTTTTGCAGCTCGCGCAACGCAGAGCAGCCGTTCGCCGCCACCTACAGCACCTTCAACATTAGCCAGCGTAAGCACAATGCTGCCCCCGTGTGGACGTAGAATATATTGCAGCGTGCGGACGTAGGTTCCGCGACCAAAACCGGATACATTTGCGGTATTATTTTATTTAGCGTGACACCCCAGCACCCCAGAGCTCTCCATATGTCCTCCATATGTCTCTCGCTGTTCCAGCGTGTGTTGACGGTCAGTTCCTGTGCTCCACGGGCCTGTGTGTGGCGAAAGAGCGTCGATGCGACGGCTTGGACGACTGTCAGGACGAGAGTGATGAGGTCTTCTGCTGTATGTCCGCCCCATCCCCATCAATCCACAAACCTCCAGTAGTTTAGGATACCAAGCCGCCATAGAGGTTAAGAGAACCTTGTAGTTCGTGAGTTAATCATGGGTTACCTTCGGTAATCACACGTCTCAGACCTTGGAAAAAGAATGACAGCTGTGTGATCATGTGATTTAGCCCTTCATTAATTAGTTTCTGTATTAATAAGGCACGAGGAGGTGTTTATGCATACAGCATCAGTTAATAAATGTCTATTGTTTTTCAGCAAAACCCATTAAAAACTGTGGAAGCTCCTCCCCTCTGCACCCGTTGTACGTATGCAATGGGGAGAATGACTGTCCGGGTGGCAGAGATGAGACCAACTGCTCTCTAGGTACAATGAACTCACTGTCTAACACACACTCACGCACACATACTGTATATGGGCATTTGATACTGTTCTGGTGTGCCAGACGTTGAGCTGTACTGTCAGACTGATGGAGAGGTTGATACTCTGCAGAGACTAGCTGCTCTGAGATCAGGTATCCGTGCCACAGTGGGTCCTGCATCCTGAAGAGGAATGCAAAGTGTGATGGAGTCCCCGACTGTCTTGACCGTAGTGACGAACGTGATTGCGGTGAGTTCTGAGCTGAACTGCTCATGTTCATAGGTTTTGCTAAATCCACTCTTGTTTATTTAAACTGTTGAGTTGAATACTTGCAAACTGATTTGGTTGGCCCAGATTTAAGACGTCTGCACAACTTCAGCTAATTAACTCTGATAAAATCAGAGGGACCCTTATGTCCACTTTGCCCTCTGTACTGAAACTAACCTTTAGTGGAATAAGCCTCCATTTTGGAAAGTGTCCCATAGACCCAACCAGTAACCCCAATAATTCTCGTGCCAATCACGGGACTCCCAGCTGCCTCGTGTTTCGTGAAGGCCTTGTTATCCCTCTCCCGTGCTGTAACGGCTGAGCGCCGGTGCCTGCTTCCCCCGTGGTGATTGCTGTTTGTGCAGGTGGTGCTTTAGTGGGTGGTTTGATGTGAAGCTTTGATCACTGCTCCTGTTCAGGAGAGGAGGTCTCTCCTCCCTAATGAGTCGGAGTGCTTCAGGCTAACGGCTACCTGTCAGCAGCACGACTGGTCACAGATCTCTACTTACTTACTCTCCCTGTCTCTCTCTCACAGATACACAAATATTTGTAAGGTAAAATACAGGCCACAATACAAATACAATTAATCAGTTCATTTTAAGTGATAAGTAAGTGTCCCTCTGAGATCAATCACATTTTTGTCACTGTGAAAGAAAAAAAAAACTTAAAAAAAAAAAAAGATTTAGCTGATCTGTGTGTTGAAAACTTCAAATAAAGGTATTTTAAGTTCAGTATGAAGATAAACATCAGATGTTGGTGTTCTCCACTTATGGGAGTTTATTGTTTTTAGCCACTGCTGGATTTCCCACAGCTAATTTGGCTTGTCGTGTTTTATGTTGCAGCCTGTGGTCAGCCTACTCCTTTAAAACGGGTGATTGACAGCATTCGCCCTCAGGATCGGGTGGTGGGCGGGGTCAATGCTGTGGAGGGGGAGTGGCCATGGCAAGTCAGCCTACACTTCGCTGGGCATCTGTACTGTGGAGCCTCTGTCATCTCCAGTGAGTGGCTCGTCTCGGCCGCACACTGTTTCAGCAGAGAGCGGTAAGCTAATGACCACACGTTATACCTACCAGACTAACAGACTCGAAGCACGCACATTGCTAACAGTGTCCCATATAATTTGACCTTTAACCTTTGCCCTCACAAGACTCTCAGACCCTCGTCAGTGGCTGGCATACCTGGGCATGCTGACTCAGGGTAGTGCCAAGCACGTGGCCGAGATCCGCCGCATCGTGGTGCATGAGTACTACAACGCCCGCACCTTTGACTATGACGTGGCCCTGCTGCAGCTCAGGAAGGCGTGGCCCAGCGCCCTCAGCGCCTACGTCCAGCCCGTGTGCCTGCCTGCCCCCTCACAGACGCTCCCCGACAGCCACCGCTGCTGGGTGACAGGCTGGGGCTACCGCTCCGAGCAGGGTGAGGGGCTCTGGGGGACTCGCACGTGGGCTGCGAAAACACAGCAGTGATTAAACTGGAGTTTATTGTCCGTGTGGTTGTAAATGTCTCCTTTAGTCAGTGTTTTCTTTATTACCACTTAATTTACAGCACTGTGGGGTTCATCATGATGGTAAAGGGAGAGATAACAGGGCCTCAGCTAATCTGCAGTGCACTTCTCTCTATTTTAAAATCCCCACAATTGTCTAAACAGTATTGTCAGAATCAGAACTAGGACTCTCTCTGTCTCTCTCTGTCTCTCTCCCTGTCTCTCTCCCTGTCTCTCTCCCTGTCTCTCTCCCTGTCTCTCTCCCTGTCTCTCTCTCTGTCTCTCTCCCTGTCTCTCTCCCTGTCTCTCTCCCTGTCTCTCTCCCTGTCTCTCTCTCTGTCTCTCTCTCTGTCTCTCTCCCTCCCTGTCTCTCTCTCCCTGTCTCTCTCTCCCTGTCTCTCTCTCTGTCTCTCTCCCTGTCTCTCTCCCTGTCTCTCTCTCAGATAAGGTGCTTCCCACAGTGCTGCAAAAGGCTGAGGTCAGCGTTCTGAGCCAGAGTGCGTGTAAGAGTGCGTACGGGCCCGTCTCACCCCGCATGCTGTGTGCGGGAGTGCCCAGCGGAGAACAGGACGCTTGCCGGGTGAGTGAGCATGGGTGCATGTGCCTTCGTGTTAACATCCACACCTGAGCCTCACACCCGTGGACCTCGGAGCACAGACCCGACCCACAGAAGGTCTGTCCTGAAGTCCCGCGTTAGGTTTACAGTCGTTTTGTTCTGATCTGTTCTCCTGTGGCTCCAGGGAGACTCTGGTGGGCCTCTGTCGTGTCGCGTGTCGGAGGGGGGCCGCTGGTTTCTGATGGGCATCGTGAGCTGGGGTTCCGGCTGTGGCAGACCCAATTTACCGGGCGTGTACACCAGGGTGGTCAAGTTCATCTACTGGATTAACAGTTACATTCATGACTGAGGATTTGTTATTTGTCTTTTGGATGTCTTCACACAAGAAGGACATGTACAAGACGAAGATGAATATCAGAGAGGGGATCCAGATTTGATCTAAAGTTTTCACTCATTATATCTGAATTTTCTCAAAGTGTATGAAGCTGTCAGCCAGAAACCAGAGGTTAGAGGAGAACTTCACTTCCAGCATCGAAGAATAAGAAACCAAAGGCTTCTTCAGAGGAGGTTCGGAGGAGGTCAAAAAGTGTTATCAAAGCAGATTGTTCTGTCTATCTTTTGTTTTTATGATGCCTGTGATCGATGGAATGCAGACGAGGACTGGCTTCCAAAAGGGGGATTTGGGTGGACCTGCCCAAAACATCGAGTCAGCTGGGCTTGGTGACCTCACAAAGACAATGAGGTCTACAATCTGAAAATCTGACTTTTGTCCAGTGTAGATGGTGCACAAGCTTTAGCTGAATTAAGATGTACAAGTGTGAATACCTGATAAAATTATATCCCACCTATCTTCTTTAAAGCCGAACTGGTGATTGTTCTCGTACTGTGTTTTAATCTATGGAGACAGTACACAGTACTGTGTTGAGTAGTGAACGCTGAGGATGGTGTTCAAGGCTGTTACTGTTAATTTAGCTTATTTGTCTTTGCTACTAACTGAGCACTTTGTCAAGTCATGTCTGTTTTGTGTTCTATATGGAAAATGCAAATAAATAAATAAACAAACAAATAAAATATTTACAGAGACAAAGAGGAGAAGGTCATTGGTGTGTACTATGGCTCATGTGAACCTATTGAGTCTGCTCAAGCGTGCTCTGTAAAGTCAGGGAGAGAAATTACATGGCACATGTGTTTATGCTCCAGCTTTGAATCAACACATTTGATATTTAACCTATAACGGACGCAGCCAAGCAAATTTATAGTGAAGCAAATTTATAACAAATTTATATAGAGATTTATAGTGAACCCTTTTCATAAACTGACCTCAGCATAACAGTGGTCATCGTTTCCAGAGCAGATTGGTACATCATGTGTGATTCAAGGATCTAGTATGTCAGTTACATAAAATTAATCTGGGTTCTGAATCTACATTCTGGCGTGGTTCTTTGCTGTTGTAATGTCTGTGCAGTTGTGTTTCCAGCTCTCTCTTCTTATTGCTTGGTGCACCTTTGGCCATAAAAATGGTACATTTAAGCCACTTAAAATCCCTGTTACTCTGTGGATTGTTATTTGTAAGTGTGCCCATTTGTGTTCATCTTAAAGAATATGCATCACTCCTCTGCAGATTACGGGTTCTGTGGTTGCATCACCCACTTATAAGTAACACTAACTGCAGGTGTACATGAAATTAATGTGTGAAATATGTAGTTTAATAGATAAATATCCCACTAAGCTTGAAGTGTCTTAGTGATAATGAAACAGCATTAAATAGCACCACTCTTCCCCTTTACCCTTGGCCCTTTGTTCTGACCAAACGCACCAGTGATTTGAAACACGATACATCCGTGGAAACAAAGGGGTTGATATTGAATTCACACCGCTGCTTATTTAAGAAATATATTAGCTATGTACTTATATTACATCTCATTAAACAATGAGTGGTTCTTTTCTCTTATTAATTTAATGATGTAGCACTTGCTACATGGGCACCAAGCCATCTATTGTAGGTAGCCGACGTACGCACACCAGAGAAGTTTGCCCACAATTTCAGTCGCACGGATGCTTGTGTGGATCGTACCTGTTCATAGTGGACCCTTTGTGTCGCGGTGCATGATGGGTCTCATACAGCACCTGCTCACGGACGGACACGGCGAGTCAACGGTCGCAGCGCTAGAACCGCTCAGCTCGGGTTTCCCTCGGTATCAAAGGGGGGATCGCACAGGTTTTCGGAGTAATTTCCCAAGGTATTGTTCTGCAAAAGTGCATCGGAACCACACAAATCAGGCCATGAGGACTTTCCCTAAAAACAGAAGTTGCGAAGTTTACAGCGTATCTGGCTTAGCACACTGGACACCTGCAGGTTTACCTGCACAGGTAAGAATGCCGCTCGCAAAAGGTAGCAGCTCTGGTGGGTGATAAAAAGCGATAAAAGTTGTATTTTTCAAACAGACCAAATATGATTGGGCATGCAACACAGCATATAGTGCCCACATTATTTCTAACTTGAAGCTATATTTGGTATTCTAACTTGTGAGAACGATCACATATATCTTTATTGTACAATCTATGTTCCCACTCGTGGGAATAGCAATAAATTTGAATCTTGCAAAGAGACAGCCTCTTGTTATGAGCTGTCAGTCTTGCGGTGTGACATGTATGAATGGCTCTGAGTGCAGCGTGACAGTGACATCGGGCCGTGGGAGCGCAGACCGGCCGCGTATGGGGACCTCCACAGGGAAATCCTGCCTGTATATTCGCATTCTCTATTTCTCTGCCGCTAGCACATAGTTAAGATGTTATGACATATTGAACACAACCAGGGAAACCACTGCTGGATTATTCAGACCAGTGTAGCTGGTAAATGTCGGACTGTAGACTGTAGAATATTAACAGATGTTTTCTACTGTATGATTTGCTTCCAGCATGTTTCTCTGGAACAATATGGTCCATGGCTGGTGATAACTGATGCAGGATTTCTGGTGTGTGTGGCAGGACACTGTGAAAGATCCATTCCAGTCACCAAGCCCGCCTAACACCAAGACTTGCGCTGGATCCGATGTCAGGAAGCCGAGTGAAAAGAGCGCCCCCTTCAGGACGTGGAGGCGCTGGGCGCTGGGCGCCGCCCCCTTCATCCCCCTCTCCGCGGCAGTCACCGCACTGACTCTCCATTTCTTCGCATGTAAGTGAAGCCCCCTCACCTGTGAAGGAATGTGGAGATTGTGATCTGTTATGGTGCTGCACACGCTCTCCAAGGTGATCATAGCAGTCTTCTCGTACGGTGGGAGTATAGTTGGTTTGCACCACTGTTGAACTTGTGGGTTTATTGGCATGCATTTTAAAGCAACTTGGGGAACAGTCACAAGCTGATCAGTCATGTTAGAGCGTGTGTGTGTATGTGTGTGTGTTTCCACAGCTCCTCCAGCCCACTCCGTGTTCTTCCTGGGAGGATGCCTGGAGCTCTCTAACCTCAGCTTCACGCAGGAGCTGACCGACCCGACCTCCTCGCAGTTCCGCCTCCAATCCCAGGAGCTGAGCCTCTACGTAAGCACACACATGCATAAACCTCTGACCTCTGACCCCAAACCCCCCCCATCCCACACCAGCTCCAACAGGGTGGGGAATAAGGCTTCTGTGCTGTGGAACGCGGGCGTGGCCTCCAGAGAGCACTCCAGGACGCTGCTCGGGCTTGGCACCCACAGAAGGCAGGCGGGCCAGAGCTGGCGGGTCCCGCAGTGTGTCGGCCCCTTCGCTGTCGCCTTTTTAAGATGTAAAACAGGCTGAAGGCAGGCGGGAGGGACTGAGAGGAGGGGGGCGAGGGGAGGGGGGGGTGTTTGCAGCACCTTCAGCCACATCGTAGCCCTCTTAAATGTAAAGCCGCTGTAACCGGAGGCCGGTCTCAGCGCAGGGGTGGTGCGGTGAGAGTGATGTCCCAGGGGAGCGCCGCCTTTCAGGGCTGGAGACAAGAACGGCGTTTGTGAGGGCCGCAGGGCCCGAGCGAGAGGAAGAGCAGGTACTCAATAAAAACATTGTCTGTACGCGTCCTCACACAATCAGATGCTCTGTGTCTGAGCACTGGGAGGGACGCAGTCCGAGGAGAGAGAGAAGGGCAGAGAGAGAGAGAGAGAGAGAGAGAGAGAGAGAGAGAGGGGGAGGGAGAAGACCAGAGAGAGTGTGAGAGAGGATGGGCAGCAGAGAGAGAGAGGGAGAGAGAGAAAGAGAGAGAGAAGGCCAGAGAGAGTGTGAGAGAGGACGGACAGCAGAAACAGAGACAGAGGGAGAGGGAGAGGGAGAAGACCAGAGAGAGAGTGTAAGAGAGGATGGGCAGCAGAGAGAGAGAGGGGGGAGAGAGAGAGTGAGAGAGAGAGACGATGAGGTGTGCATGTCAATGAGGAGAGAGGTGCACTGCAGTTCATTACAGGTGTTCCACACATTCTACCAGACGTTAGTGTTGTTCTCGTAACCCAGTTTGATGTGAGTGAACAGGGTAGGTGTGGCACGGTTGTGCGAGAGTGTGGCCCTGCCTCTTAAAGGTGGCCTGAACCCTGTGCCTGCCCCCGCCACCCTGCACTCCAGTGACATTGATCCCAGCACAATGGTGCTCTTGTTGTTCAAAGCCCAATCACGCAAGGACAGGGCCCTTTGTGCCAGGGCTGCACGTCTTGCCCGGACTACTGATGTCACACCTCGTCTGGTGATGTCATTTCTCCCGTAGCTGTGAGGTCTGAACGATGCGGTGCGTCAACATTTCTGTGTCGTGTGTCTGTGAGCCTTGGTAACAGAGAGTGAGGGCAGATTTTGTAACGCTGTTTCACTTTTCAAGACTTGTGAACAGTTGTTTATTTCATAGTTTGCTTGTTGTCTTTTTTTTTTTTTTGGTCATATGGGTGGCGTCTGGTTCCTTGCTGCGGTGGTGAAAAGTTCTCCGAGCTGTATGAGTCCACACCATGGAGGTCATACTACCGACGCACAGAAGTCGTTGCCTTTAGGTGAGAATTCTCTGCAACACATAAGAGCAGGGGCACCCAGCTCTGGGTCCAGAGGGCCAGAGGTCAGCACAGTTTTGTGATTGTCCTAGTTAATTACTAATCAGTTAATTACTAGGCTCCGTAGGTGCTTTAGAGTTCAGAGGTCACCAGATTGTGTCCTGCTCCTGCTCTTCAGGACCACAGTTTGACACCCTGACAAGGCGAAAGCATGTGGTCAGTAGAGCAGTTACATCAGAGTATTTCGTGTCTCCGTGCTGATGTTGTGTCTCCGTGCTGACAGTGAAGGAGTGAATGGACTCACTGTCTTCTTCTGGAGCAAGTTCTCCACTCCGTCTGCTGCATTTGCAGAGGAGCTGCAGAGGGCAAACCCCGCCTGGACACCCCGCCGTCTCCCTGGCAACAACAAGGTCGTCCACAGCAGACTGGAAGAGCAATACTACCTAGAGAGAGATGAAGACACGCTAAGGCTTCTGGGTAAGCAGGACCATGAACTACGTGGACCAGAATTCTCTCCCTGGTGTCACTTTCGCTGTGGACTTCAGCAGGGGTAGAACTATGTCTTCTTATCTACAGGCTTGAACTTAGATGACAATGAAGATGAAGAATCTGATGACAAAGCAGAAAAGATCAAAAATCCAAACTCTCTGCAGAGTGGCAAATGGCAACTTCAGGGTCTTCAGGGTAAAACCATCTCATGAGCACCACTCACATTTTCCTTCTTTTAATGCTGCATGTTAAAAAAAAAAATATATATATATATATATAGTTATTCTTATAATCATAATTACTTCACATAAAGAAAGCAACTCCTTCTTTGCTCCACGCTTCTGACCTGGACAGCAGCCATGTCATTTGACCTCTATGCCAAATACGGAAACAATCGCACCCTGAGTTTGGTAAGTCCGAAGAAGCCGTATTACCAGTGGAGGCTGCGAGTGCCTCCCGGACACATCGTGCGGCTGGATATCGTCACGCTCCAGGGAGCCACACCAGGCAGCTGCTCAGCCAACAAACTCTCCGCATACGACTTCCTGCTGCCGCTACAGAACAAAATCATTGCCAGGTATGAAAACGAGTTATTACATAAGGAACAAGTGGATTGTTATATGTTAAGATGCATTACTGTTAATGTTTGCAGTCTTGGCTGTGGTCCACTTAAAACAGGTCATTCAAAATCTCAATTAAAGATCAAAGCAGTTATTAAACATAGAAAATGTGAGAAAATGTGAATGCTGCCCATTGGAAATCTAAGTGACACTTGAATGTGTTGACACAGTTAGCTTGATGTTAAAACTCTCCTGTTTTGCAGATCGTGAGGTATAATTGTCCTTGCCAATAAGATTTCTAAAAAATGGCTTTAACCTACTAGTCTTTAATTTACATCATTACATTTAATCAAAAGCTAAAGTTAAATGTTTGATAAGCATGATGTCCCAATATGCACAGGTGCAATATGAAGTATTATTAAATGAGTTCACAGCAATTTGTGAAAAGTCTTTCTTATCCACATCTACCAGCACTGGAAATGACTTCCTAATCCAGTACACTGTCTATCGTCTGGGCAAACATGTGACTACAATAACTACAATAAATGCAATTTATTTGTATTTCTTCTCCTTCTTGTACTACGTCTTCTTATATCACACGTTGCGGTGTGACCCAACACAAAGTGAAGGTGTATATCTTTGGCAGGTGGTGTGGTCTTCCGCTGGCCGGGTCATCTCCGGTCATGAAGCTGACGTCATCAGGGAACGTCATGCTCATCACCTTCTCCTTCAGTCGCCAACGCCACGGCGCCATCTTTAAGGCTTACTTCCAGGCCATACCAAAGGCTGGTGAGCGTCTAGCCCCACGCCCCTGTATTAAAATCATATAGATGGTTTTTCGGTTGAATCTCTCGGGTTTGTGCGTCTTAACGGCGTGTCCACGTCATGTGTCCTGTCAGAATGCGGAGGCTTCCTGTCTGCGTGGAATGGCTCAGTAATGTCCCCTTACTACCCTGCTCACTACCCTCCAAACGTGGACTGCAACTGGAAAATTCGGGTGAGGAGAGGAGCTTCTGCGTTCCTCAGTGCACATGGCCAACCGGAGCCTGTGAACCGGATTCAAGGGGGCTTGGGGTGGGGTGTGAGGTGTGGGGATGGGGGTTGGTTTGTGGGGGTGTGGGGATGGGGGATGGGGGTGGGGTGTGAGGTGTGGGGATGGGGGTGGGGTGTGAGGTGTGGGGATGGGGGTTGGGTGTGAGGTGTGGGGATGGGGTGGGGTGTGAGGTGTGGGGATGGGGGTTGGTTTGTGGGGGTGTGGGGATGGGGGTGGGGTGTGAGGTGTGGGGATGGGGGTGGGGTGTGAGGTGTGGGGATGGGGGTTGGGTGTGAGGTGTGGGGATGGGGTGGGGTGTGAGGTGTGGGGATGGGGGTTGGTTTGTGGGGGTGTGGGGATGGGGGTGGGGTGTGAGGTGTGGGGATGGGGTGGGGTGTGAGGTGTGGGGATGGGGGTTGGTTTGTGGGGGTGTGGGGATGGGGGATGGGGGTGGGGTGTGAGGTGTGGGGATGGGGGTTGGTTTGTGGGGGTGTGGGGATGGGGGTGAGGTGTGGGGGTGGGGTGTGAGGTGTGGGGATGGGGTGGGGTGTGAGGTGTGGGGATGGGGTGAGGTGTGGGGATGGGGTGGGGTGTGAGGTGTGGGGATGGGGGTTGGTTTGTGGGGGTGTGGGGATGGGGGTTGGGTGTGAGGTGTGGGGATGGGGGTGGGGTGTGAGGTGTGGGGATGGGGGTGAGGTGTGGGGATGGGGTGGGGTGTGAGGTGTGGGGATGGGGGTTGGGTGTGAGGTGTGGGGATGGGGTGGGGTGTGAGGTGTGGGGATGGGGGTTGGTTTGTGGGGGTGTGGGGATGGGGGTGGGGTGTGAGGTGTGGGGATGGGGGTGGGGTGTGAGGTGTGGGGATGGGGGTGGGGTGTGAGGTGTGGGGATGGGGGTTGGGTGTGAGGTGTGGGGATGGGGTGGGGTGTGAGGTGTGGGGATGGGGGTTGGTTTGTGGGGGTGTGGGGATGGGGGTGGGGTGTGAGGTGTGGGGATGGGGGTTGGTTTGTGGGGGTGTGGGGATGGGGGTGGGGTGTGAGGTGTGGGGATGGGGTGGGGTGTGAGGTGTGGGGGTGGGGTGTGAGGTGTGGGGATGGGGTGGGGTGTGAGGTGTGGGGATGGGGTGAGGTGTGGGGATGGGGTGGGGTGTGAGGTGTGGGGATGGGGGTTGGTTTGTGGGGGTGTGGGGATGGGGGTTGGGTGTGAGGTGTGGGGATGGGGGTGGGGTGTGAGGTGTGGGGATGGGGGTTGGGTGTGAGGTGTGGGGATGGGGTGGGGTGTGAGGTGTGGGGATGGGGGTTGGGTGTGAGGTGTGGGGATGGGGTGGGGTGTGAGGTGTGGGGATGGGGGTGGGGTGTGAGGTGTGGGGATGGGGGTGGGGTGTGAGGTGTGGGGATGGGGGTGGGGTGTGAGGTGTGGGGATGGGGGTTGGTTTGTGGGGGTGTGGGGATGGGGTGGGGTGTAAGGTGTGGGGATGGGGTGGGGTGTGAGGTGTGGGGATGGGGGTTGGTTTGTGGGGGTGTGGGGATGGGGGTGGGGTGTGAGGTGTGTGGATGGGGTGGGGTGTGAGGTGTGGGGATGGGGTGAGGTGTGGGGATGGGGTGGGGTGTGAGGTGTGGGGATGGGGGTTGGGTGTGAGGTGTGGGGATGGGGGTTGGTTTGTGGGGGTGTGGGGATGGGGGTGGGGTGTGAGGTGTGGGGATGGGGTGGGGTGTGAGGTGTGGGGATGGGGGTTGGGTGTGAGGTGTGGGGATGGGGTGGGGTGTGAGGTGTGGGGATGGGGGTGGGGTGTGAGGTGTGGGGATGGGGGTTTGGGGCAGTGGCCACGGGGGCAGGACGCCCCTTTGTGCCAGAGTGCATCCTTTGAAGCTGCTTGACTCGGGTTCCTCTTTTCAGGCACCATTGCCCAGTTACCTGCT
Organism: Brachyhypopomus gauderio; assembly: GCF_052324685.1. Classification (NCBI taxonomy): domain Eukaryota; kingdom Metazoa; phylum Chordata; class Actinopteri; order Gymnotiformes; family Hypopomidae; genus Brachyhypopomus; species Brachyhypopomus gauderio. The sequence continues at coordinate 33,560,294 of NC_135217.1, forward strand.
CTCCATAACCATTGTGATGTTGGACATTCAGGATTCGCCCACATCAAGCACCTGTGAGAAAGACTGGTTGGAGATTGGTGGTGTCAGGTGAGTGTCCTCTCTCGTGCTGGTTGGAGATTGGTGGTGTCAGGTGAGTGTCCTCTCTCGTGCTGGTTGGAGATTGGTGGTGTCAGGTGAGTGTCCTCTCTCGTGCTGGTTGGAGATTGGTGGTGTCAGGTGAGTGTCCTCTCTCGTGCTGGTTGGAGATTGGTGGTGTCAGGTGAGTGTCCTCTCTCGTGCTGGTTGGAGATTGGTGGTGTCGGGTGAGTGTCCTCTCTCGTGCTGGTTGGAGATTGGTGGTGTCATGTGAGTGTCCTCTCTCGTGCTGGTTGGAGATTGGTGGTGTCAGGTGAGTGTCCTCTCTCGTGCTGGTTGGAGATTGGTGGTGTCAGGTGAGTGTCCTCTCTCGTGCTGGTTGGAGATTGGTGGTGTCAGGTGAGTGTCCTCTCTCGTGCTGGTTGGAGATTGGTGGTGTCAGGTGAGTGTCCTCTCTCGTGCTGGTTGGAGATTGGTGGTGTCAGGTGAGTGTCCTCTCTCGTGCTGGTTGGAGATTGGTGGTGTCAGGTGAGTGTCCTCTCTCGTGCTGGTTGGAGATTGGTGGTGTCAGGTGAGTGTCCTCTCTCGTGCTGGTTGGAGATTGGTGGTGTCAGGTGAGTGTCCTCTCTCGTGCTGGTTGGAGATTGGTGGTGTCATGTGAGTGTCCTCTCTCGTGCTGGTTGGAGATTGGTGGTGTCAGGTGAGTGTCCTCTCTCGTGCTGGTTGGAGATTGGTGGTGTCAGGTGAGTGTCCTCTCTCGTGCTGGTTGGAGATTGGTGGTGTCATGTGAGTGTCCTCTCTCGTGCTGGTTGGAGATTGGTGGTGTCATGTGAGTGTCCTCTCTCGTGCTGGTTGGAGATTGGTAGTGTCAGAAGTGGTCGCATGGTCACTGCTTTTGATGGACAACTCAATATTCCAGAATGTCGTATTAGTGTGTAGACACCTGGGCCGAATTTTCCAAGAGCATCGTATCACAGGGAACATGCTGAACACACAAATTTAGATGTTAAGATGTTAACATTCTGATGCTTTTTGGAGCCCAGTGCACCTTCTGATGTCCCTGTGTGTGCTCATGTTTGTTAACGCCCATACATGTGTAAAATTAACACCTGCGACACCCTTATAATTCAAGATGGATTGCAAAGAATAGCACATGCTGGAGGGGACATTGGAGATCCAGGGTTAGTTCAGCAGTGGACGTCACACCTGCGTTTGTGTCTGTTCACGCTTGCCCACCTGTTTTCTCCCCCAGGCTGTGCAATCCAGTTGGGGACAGCAGCAGGAAGCGGATCTACTCTTCCCCCGTGCTGCTGCGCTTCCACTCGGATGAGTCCCTGACCCACAAGGGCTTTTACCTTGTCTACCGCGCCTTCTCCCCGGAGAGCAGTGAGCACACTGACCTTTTGTGTTCTCCCAGTGTCTCCTGAAAGTATGACATCGGCCGGGCTTTATTCGGCCGAGCGACTCGCCCGCGTTTTGCTTTGTGGAGCGACTGGGCTCGCAGCTTGTTCGGAGAAGTGGCTTTTGTACTCGGACCTTTTGTGCACCGTGTCTTGGACGCTGTTTGTCCTTCGTCTCGGGGTGGACACTTTGTAGCGTTTCTGGGCCGGTAAAGGTCAAGTGTCCAGTTACGATCTTTTAGCAGACTACCAGAGCATATAATTTAGTGTCAGCCTTGTGAGTTAGTGGGTAAATGTGTGTGTGTGTGTGTGTGTGTATGTGTGTGTATGTGTGTGTATGTGTGTGTGTGTGTGTGTGTGTGTGTGTGTGTGTGTGTGTGTGTGTGTGTGTGTGTGTGTGTGTGTGTGTGTGTTTTGCGCGCGTGTGTGTCTGCAATACACCCCAGCTTGTCCGAGGCAGTTCCGGTGCGGAGATGGACGCTGTATCCCCCTGAGGAAAGTGTGTGATGGAGAGAAGGACTGTGAAGATGGACGTGACGAGGCGAAATGCTGTAAGTGTGTCACACATTCGTCTGACCCCATCTGTCCATCATGCCGCATCAGAGATCTCACACAACCCTCTCTGGCCCTCGCTAGCCATATGCAAACCAGGAGAGGTGTACTGTGGGAGTGGTCAGTGCAGACCACACGGGAGCCAGTGTAACCTACAGGTGGCGTGTGGTGACAGCAGTGAAGAAGCCAACTGTGGTAAGAGTCTAGAAAATCCAGAGCTATGTTGTGAGCTGGGTGATGAATGTTGAGTCTAGAAAGTTTAGAGCTATGTTGTGAGCTGGGTGATGAATGTTGAGTCTAGAAAATCCAGAGCTATGTTGTGAGCTGGGTGATGAATGTTGAGTCTAGAAAGTTTAGAGCTATGTTGTGAGCTGGGTGATGAATGTTGAGTCTAGAAAGTTTAGAGCTATGTTGTGAGCTGGGTGATGAATGTTGAGTCTAGAAAGTTTAGAGCTATGTTGTGAGCTGGGTGATGAATGTTGAGTCTAGAAAGTTTAGAGCTATGTTGTGAGCTGGGTGATGATTTTCACAGTGTTATGATTTTGAAGGTGCCAGAGATATTGATAGTACTTCCAGGAAATTCAGCATCTGACACTAATTAATTAATAAAATTTTAAAGATATAAATGGTACCTGTAAACAACAAGTAGTTTCATTCTGAACAGTTTACTGAATCATTTACAACCTAATAGGTCACTACTGTTTTGTTGGTGTTTTCCTTTTTTCAAAACTAAAAATGACAATTTGTATTTGTTTCTGGTGAAAATGTCCTCAAGTATCATGATATATATTTTTGCTAAATCGCCCAACCTTTCTGTGAACTCCCCTCTCTTCTCTTGCCTGCTCTTATTTGCCCCGTGTGATGCCTCAACGAGGGGCAAAGCTGATGTGACTTCACTTCTCAGCAGGTAAATGCCACCACATGTGTCCGAATAAAATGTGTCTGCCCAAGTCTTCGGTCTGTGATGGGATTATTGACTGCAAGGATCGGAGTGATGAGCTTAACTGCACAAGGGCATGTATGTCCATTATTATTCATTATTATTAATATTATTAATAATCAATTATTAATAATTTATTACAATGATTATACTGATCAAGGGTTTTTATATACGGTCAGTGGTTATATGTAACATTTTCAGTGTTTTTGATATATTTTGCATGAATCCTGACTTTTGATCATTTTTTAAATTCCAGCATTATTTCAGCACTATTTTAAATTGCATTAATCCTTACTTACTTGTTAGAGTTGATCCCTGCCTGGTTGTGTGTGTGCAGTTAGTAAAGGTTGCTCACCCACGTCCTATAAGTGTGCGAACGGCAAGTGTGTTAACAAGGTGAACCCAGAATGCGACGGCATCAAGGACTGCAAGGACGGGTCCGACGAGCTGCGCTGTGGTGAGCACCCTGTATGACCTCCATGACCCCTGACCCCAGGCCTGGACCTTGTGATGTACTTAAGCTGTTGAGATCTGATGGCGGCCTTGAAATACGTGCAATGTGAAGACGGTGGACGTGTCACCCAGCTATATTTAAGGACCGGATGCCTTAGATATCTTTAAATCTATGTTAAAAGTCAACGTTTTAACAGTGAGACTTTTAATTAATTAAAGACATAATTTCCTCTGCAGTGAGGTAGGATTTAGCTTCTTGCCTGTTTTGACATTCAGCTTTGTGCTGTTAGTGTCATTTTCATCAGTTTTATTAGTTTTAATGCACGTTTCTACTTTGGGTGATATTCAAGTAGAAACGTCATTTAATATGAAATCGTGTAACCACGCCACACCACGTGCTGAATCTGCTCTGTGTGCTGTCCCGACGGGCTCAGGCTGCGGCACCCGCCCCAGGCGGAGGGCGAAGATCGTGGGCGGTGCAGACGCCCAGCTGGGCTCCTGGCCCT